>NC_140959.1:111231796-111396796 GCF_014529385.1 Adiantum capillus-veneris
CGTTGGGGCAATGGAGAAGAGTCAAATCGATTGTGCACATTATGCTCACTGCAAGTTCGAGAGTCTGAGTACCACACACTACTAGAGTGCTCAGCTTTTGATCACATCCGAACTTGCTACTCTCACATTTTCAGCCATAACTTAGACCTACACACTTTCCTCTCCAGCCAAAGTGTGGGCTCTCCATTGCGACTCCATCACTCACTACACTTTTGGAGCATCGAGAGTCACTCATCAGCCATACACATACTACATCACATGTAACTTTGGTCCCATAGGTCATATTTGACCTCCGAGGACGATAATAAAATCTATCTATCTCTCTCTCTCTCTCTCTCTCTCTCTCTCTCTCTCTCTCTCTCTCTCTCTATCTCTGTACGTGTGGCAGTGCCGCCTCATGTCCTGCCTCTCTCTTGAGCTGTGCGCAGTCCCCTCCTGTCAGGCTTCAGCACGAACAGTGGCGGAATCAGCCGTTTGGCTCTGAGGCCATGCCGCGAGGGCGCCGGATGAAGGAGACGGAGATGCGTGGCAGGGGGGGGGGGGGGGCGGAATTCCCTCCCCATTATTTGTAGTATAGATTGTTTTTCACTATGAATCTGTTGTAGCATCTCTTGGGTTAGCGACATATGATACTTCTTGATTTTGCATCCAATAACTAGTTAGATGTTTCTTCTCCTTCTAATGTTGCAAGCTTGATGACCCCACTTGGTGATAATTTTTTGATCACAAAGAGTCCCATCCCTCACTTTTTGAGTTTTTTTAGCATGTTGTTTCAAGGTATACACCAACACGTAGTTCCCTATTTTGAATTCTTTTGACCGCACATGCTTGTCAAAGGACTCTTTCTGGTGTCTTTTTTGAGCATAAATAGATGCTACAACTTGAAGGCGTAGCTCATCTAACTTATCTAAGTCATCTAATCTTGATGATAACTCATGACCTGTCCATTTTAATTGTTTAGATACTCTCAAGGTTGGGATTAAGAATACAATTGGCAGAATGGCATTAAGACCAAACACCATATTGTCGGGTGTTGTGCCAATGGATGTCCTGTAGGCCACTTTATATACCCATAAAGAAGAGTGTAAATTTTGGTCCCAATCTGTTTGTGATTCCATCACAATTTTGGTCAATACTATGCAAAGTGTCATATTAGTAGCTTCAAAATATCCATTGGCTTGTGGATGATATACTTCTTCTAAATAATCATGAATTCTTCAAGAATATTTTCAATAAATTTGTTTAAAGAATGTGTGCCTCGATCACTGATAATTTCTATGGAAAATCCATATCTTACAAAGACATTTTCATATAGAAATTGTGTATTAGTTTTGGCATCTGCTTTTTGTGTGGCTTTTTCTCCAAGCCATTTTGTGAGATAGTCCGTGGAGACAATGATATATTGGGCATGCGATTTGTAACTGGGTGTTGAGATTGGTTCCATCAAATCTAGACCCCGCTTAACAAATGCCCTGCTTACTCCCATCGACCGTAGTGGTATATCATCTTTCTTTATAGGGACCTTGGTACGCTAGCAATCATCACATAACTTAACATATTATTCTGCATTTATGTGCAATGTAGGCCACCATATTCCCACAACACTATCTTATCTCCTGATATTACTCCCCCGGTAATCCCTCCGTGCACCTCATCTAAGATAGGAAGATATTTGTTTTCTATTGCACATATTCTGAGTTGGTTATCCTTCCCTCTTTTGTAAAGTTGATTTTCAATTAATGTGAAGTCTCTAGCTTCCAATTCATTGGCTCTTTGTCTAGCTCGTATTACATTTTAAGGGAATGTCCTCATTGCTAAGTAATCAAAAATATATTGACTCCATTGAGGTGCAACTGCTATCTAAAACAATGTGGCATATTCCACCACGGATTGTTTCTGTATGCAACAACACAACTTAAAACATATCTATGTACATCTACATGCATATCAAGCGAGTACATTCCAAGTTGCTTTAGACAATGGTGTATCTTATTTTGGGAACAATAGAAGGCTATGGCGTGTATATGGGCTTCCATGAGGTAGCACTCATATTTATCTGGACTTATGCATAATCGCAATATTCCATCGATACCTACATGGTATAGGCGTTGCTGGGCGCATTTTGAAAACCCTGTTTTTTGTACATTTGTACATCTGGACATGGCGCACGATGTTAAGAGGGGGTGTGGGCTTGCTTTTGGTCGGTTTTTAAGCTGTATTTAGCAAGCATATGTACATGCAAGGACAATCACTAGTATAGCGCCAGCTATCAAGTTACCGCAAGTGTCCGTGAGTGAGTTTTTGAAGTGAGACTTGTAAGAGCTTGGTTTGAGTGATGTGGATTGTGATGGTAGTTTTGATTGGGGATTTGATGATCCACAAGTGGATATGGATGAGGAGATACAAGTCAATGTGTGCCATGCATTGTCAAGGGTAAAACAGCTTAGGGAAACCTCACATGCAGGTGTGGATGTTGAAGAGAATTGTAGCTTGGAAAGCTATACAGCCATGATGACATGGATACAATGGATGTTTTGTCTTGGCCTAATGTTAGTGATAGATCTCATGGTGGTGAGAATGATGATCCATGGTCTTCTGATTTGTATGACATGTACATTGATGGTTGGATCTCACTAGTGATTGATGATTGTCCTTGTGAAATTGAAGGATGCCATTATGTCTGCACGGTGGATGCAAGAGATAATACTTTTCCATTTGATCGTGGTAAGGGTATATGGTGCTAATGTCTTTGTAGATAATGTATATTTGTGTATAAGATTGTGCATAGTCTAGTGCTGAGCATAATGCTCTAGGAGACTAGGGGGTTTGCCAAACTATGTTGGGCGCATTTTGAAAACCTTGTTTTTTGTGAATTTGTAAATATGGACATGACACACGATGTTAAGAGGGTTTGTGGGATTTTTTTTGGTGGTTTTTTTAGCTTGATTTAGCAAGCACATGCACATGCAAGGAAAGTCATTAGTATAGCGCCAGCTCTATCGGATTACTGCAAGTGCCCGTGAGTGAGTTTTTTGAGGTGAGACTTGTATATAACTAAAACTTTGTACAAACTTAAAAACATTCAGCCAAAGTGCAGAAAATTGCAGGTTTTAGCTCGTTGTGTCTCCGTGATGGTTTTTGATGTACTTTTTTGCCTTGCCTTACCTACTCTACGTGTAGCCGTGTCGAGACAACTCTGTGTTTGCGTCAATTTTTCATGTAGCAGCGTGTAGATTCAATTTGGGTGATCTTCAGTTTTATTGCCAATCATTTTACAAGCTTTCTTTCAAGACTTAAAGTGCCCCAATTGGAGTTGTTCTCTTCAAACTACGACTAGTTCTTTGCAAGGTTATGGCTATGGCAGCCTAGTGGCAAATTGTGTACAGATAGATTGAGAGGGCATGTTTCTATGAATGGTGGAATTGATGTTGAAGTTGTGGGTTTGTGAAGTTAATTTGTAAAAGGGGAGGACCTTGTTTTCATATGCATTGGTCGGCGTGTGCTTCACATCCGTGCTTTGATAGGGTCTTGCTCCTATGTGCTATGGTCTTTTGGGTGGGTGTGTGCTGGTAAATTTCCAAGGGACCATAGGCCTTTTGGTTGGGGTTTACTAAGAATAGTTTTGGTAAATGTTTTGGTGTTGAGGCTGAAGTTGTGTGTGTGTTTTGGCAATGTTTAGCAATCACTAAGCATTGAGTGAGTTTATACAAGTTCTACGATAGCATCATAACGAACCATCTCCATTTGCAAGTCACAAATAAGGTATTACGCAAGATCCTTTTCTCTCTCTCTTCCCTTTGCTCTAGCTCTCTGTGGTCCAGTTTGTGTGTGTCTTGGTGTGAGGTTGTTTGTGTGTGTTGTGTGGTGCATCTTCTTGGTTGTGCCAAAATCTCTCTTGCGTCCTAGTTCGCATACCATAACTAGGTGGTGCCCCTATCTTGTTTGGGTTTGGCTGTGGGTTTGTTGTTGTGTTGTGCTTGTGGTTGCCCCAACCCCAATTGAGCAGCACGGGAGCCTTGAGGGGTGTTTAGAGGTCGCCTCTATTGTTGCCCGCCCTGGACCGCCTCATTGTGTTGTTGGGTTTGGTTGCTTTTGAGCCTCGCATCATAGGCTTTCAAGAGGGCATCTAATGTCTCATTAACCTTCTCTGCCAACACAGATCCTCTTGAACTAGCACTTCTCGGTTTCTCATCCGTGGATGGTTCTTCTAGAGGTTTACCCATCTGTGTAAGAGAAGGTGCCTCCTTTTCCTCATGGTGTTTTATCTTCTCCTCAGCTTCGGTAAGCTTCTCAGCTAGGGATTTTTGCTCTCGTTCCCTGCGTGCTTTCATCCTAGTCTTTCTAGCTTTCCAACTATTTCGTTTGCTCTTGGTTTTCTGACTTGGTGCGTTTGTCTTTGGTACATCATCTGTCTTTGGACTCGTGTCACTTTCCATGTTCTTTGTCTTTGGATTCTCATCAGCTTTCTTTTGGGCTTGTGCTCTCGTAACCACTTGAACTGGTACGACGTTTTCATTTTCTGAGCTACTAGGTAGCTGAACAATCCCTGATACATTTGTCGTGATTTTCCTGATTTGGTTTGGTTTTTTTGGACAATCGGGGATCAAGTGAGTGATGCCACACTCAAGACAATAGGCATTTACTTCAGTGATCTCCGTATGAGGACATTGTTTGACCAAGTGGTTGTCACGACTTTTGTGACAATCTGTCTCTGGTTGAGGAGATTCTTTTAGCATTTCCTCTTGGCTATAAGCAAGCTTTGACCTAGATAAGCCGCTATTTTCAATGAATCGCAATGTCCTTTCGTCCATTTCATACCTTCTTTCTTTCGACTGAAACCCAGGAGGTGGAGGTTGTACCGGCCTCACCACTCCATGTGTTTCTCTCACATTTTGTTGCTCCAAAGGGTAGTACTCACTTTGGTTGCTATACCACATTGTAGCTGGTACTGGCGGTGGTTTATTTGATGATTTCATCATTGGCATATATCTCATGTCTACTGGCATTCTAGCACCTGGCAGCGGAGGTTGTTGTCCTAAGATAAGCTGTGGTCTTAAAACTCCTACTGGTCCTGGTGCATTTCCCCTAATGTATCTAGGTGGAGTAGGTGCCTCTGAAACAGGTTGTACATACCTCTCCCTAGCATTTTCCATGATATAATAGCACTCTTCCCCCGTATGGTTCGTCCATTTTCTCTCAATTTCACACCACTTCGGCTCTCCCGAATCAGACCTTACAAGAGGAATCAACCTGTTGACCAAGTCGTCGATAAGCTTTTATTGATCAATAGGTGCCATTGGCTTGGCAATGGACTCACTTATCTGTGAAACACTGTGCTGAGAGGATGTGTCATCCATCTCCTTGACTCTTTAAATCCTTTTCTTTGTATGCCTCACAGTTATCCACTAGATAAAGAGCTTCTTTGATCAACTCGTTTAGCGTCATCCTCCTTATCATATGCAGATCCTTTTGAAGGCCCTCATCTCTCATTCCCTGGATAAAGATCAGCATCAGTCATGCTTGCGTAGGTAATTCCGCTCTCGGACAGAGCTTAAAATATCTCTTGAGCCGTAATGATGCTTTGCGTACTGATTCATCCTCTTTCTGTTTGAATCTATGGATTTGCGAGACCATGTTGTGAGCAATGCCTTTTGGCGAGAATTCTTCAATAAACTCCTCTAACAGCTCATCTAGGGTCTTAAAATCCTATTTTTCCACCGAGTTGAACCATGTAGCTGCATCATCTTCTAGAGTCAATCCAAATCCTGCAAACTGTGTCGCAAAATCTGAAACTTCCTCTGCTCTATCACTCTTCTAAAAGCCGTTACGTGATCTCTCGGATCTTCATCTCCGGAGTATTTTCTGTTTACCATTTTTGGACTTGGGATGGTCTAACTTGCCGATTGTCTACAAGTCTAACCAGAGAATCTCCCAATCCTTCTCTCGTTATCGCTCTTGAAGGGAATCCTGGTGGCTCTCTTCTTGGAATTCCTATAGGAATTCTCGTGTTTGGTGGAGGCATTTGTGGTCCTTCATTGACCAAATATCCACCTCTTTCTAGTACAGTCTGTGGATTTGTGCTTTCTACAACTCTGTATTCTCGTCCATACTTGTCGACAACTATAGATCTCCATTGACAGTCGACTCCGTATGTGTAGACATATAAGAGCTTGTAATCCGTTATCTCTTCTAGGTATGGATCTGAGCACCTATAAAGATTGACCTCATTGTCGTCAATGTATCTATATAGTCCTTCACTCTCATGACCAATCATCCAAACTCTCTCAACAAGATGGGTCTTTATCAATTGCAAGTTTGGAAGATCCATTGTGGGAGGATATTCCTCTATCGTCGGGATCTCCAAGCTTGTGTAAGCTGCGTTTGAATCTAGGGTAGACATGATTTCTGGGCTTAAGAGCTTTTGCTTGGTTCAAGTACATTAGTCCACTGTGTTCAAGTGCTTTGGTTAGGGAAAAGTCGAAACTATGTCCAAAACCGCAACCGTTTCGTCACAATTCTTGCAAATTGTCGCTTTTAGACACCCCTAACTTCCGGATGAATTTTGAGGCCTCAAACGATGTTTTTTTCAAAGTTGAACTAAATAGTTGTTCAAGTTTTTCTCTAAGATCTGTAGAGCCGCTCTCAATCTACGTTTTGATATAAAAACTTTTCCGATCAGATACTGTTTGTGAAAGTTATGGCCAAAACAGTGAAATGCAGTTTAGACTGGTCAAAATGAGTCCAAATTCAATTTTGAAAAAATATTTGGGATCTCTGTGACACTGTGAACACTTCTGTGTGGTCAAAAGCACAGTTGGACCCTAAAACTGGCCTAGAGACATCCTACGCGTAGGATGTCTATATGCTCAGATTTGAACAAAATTTGGTCTAGAGACTCCCCTTGAGTCCAACAACACAATGGTATGCTCAGAATTTCATTTGGATTTAAAAATGGCCTTGAGACATCCTACGCATAGGATGTCTTTTTGCTCAGAATGACTTGAAATTTTCACCCCAGCTTCACCTTGATGTGCTGATCACAGTGGTGTGCTCATAAAATGGTTTTGAGTCCTAAATCAAGCTAGAGACATCCTACGCGTAGGATGTCTTTTTACTCTGTTTTAGCTCAAACTTGCACTGTAGCTTCCCCTTGATGTGCTAAACTCACAGCTATTTTTACTTTTTGATTCTGACATCTATAGGTTGGTCAAATGATTAAGAATCTTCTTCATAAGCCTGATGTCTGTTCTGATGAATTCCCAAGTCAAATCAACTCCAAATTGGACTAAATTTGTCTAGGAGGCTTGCCTAAGGCTATACAATAGCATGATATGGTCACAGTAGAATTTTGGTTTCAGAATTATGCATTAGATATCCTACGCGTAGGATGTCTTTTTGCTCAGAATGAACCCAAACTTGAACTACAGACTCTCCTTAAGGTGCTGATCACTGGGGTATGCTCAAAATTAAGTTTGGAGTGCCAAATCACACATATGACATCCTACGCGTAGGATGTCTTTTTGGCCTGTTTGACCCCAGACTTGTCCCACAGCTTCCCCTTGATGTCAGCAACCCAGTGGTACGCTCAGATTTTGGTTTGGATTTCAAAAGATCCCAATTTTAGCTATTCTAGTCTTTTTCAGTCAAAAGTGCTAAAGTCCGCTCAATCTTCCCTTTCACTGACCCAAATGAGATGAAATTTATCACGTGCACTCAATACAACATTTAGAACATGCCTATGGAGTCATCCTATGGTTTGGTCTCAAAATTATGCCTTGGACACAATTTGGGTAGGATGTCTGTCACTTCTCGTCTTTTGGCTTTGATCTGTCAAAATTTGGTAAAATTTCCACTTTCCATGTGAAAATAGGGTAAAACCTACCTTCTAAACACACTGGTCAACTCAGAATTTCAAAAAAGTGCTCAGATCACCCTGTAGACATCCTACGCGTAGGATGTCTACTGCTTAATTTTTAAGACTGAAGTGTCCCCGATGCTTCCTTATGCTCTCAGCAAGTGCAAGTATGATTCAAAATTGCAAAAACATGCAAAAATCACTCAATTAAAGTCTTTTCTAAAATTTTACGTTTTTTGACTCCGCCATATCAACCAAGGTCACACTTGGTACAATATTCTAATCCGTTTGAAGTCCTTTAAGTCAAATAAAATAGATGATTGAAGATAAGATAAGAGAGAAAATATGAGAAATGATAACAAATAAATTAATCCAATTTCTATATCACAACACTTTGGGGTTCCAAAAAGTCTACAAATTGTCTCAAAAGTTTCTAATAAATTCTAATAGCTTTGACATAAAGCACCCGGTAGTAGCCATTGTGGCATCCTTCCACCAATGGAGCATTGTTATCCCATTCTTTGAGTATAACGGACAGGTGATCCCAATAATCCTTTCTGATCTTTGGTTGAAACATCTCCTCATTAGCGTGTGAATCATACCATTGTTGGGTAAGAGATCGATTAGTTACAGGTACTCCCATTTTGTTGTGAACTATTGGCTTCTTGTAAAAGATGTAGTCATCAAATTAAGCAGATATTTTGGAAACACAACTGGTGTTTCCCACCCATCAGAGCTGTGTATATTCACACAATCTGCAAGGCATTGGGGTTTATTTGTGGATTAGGGTCTTTCCAAACAAGCCAAATAACAATTTCCAAGGTACCGGGCTAAAGGAATAATGGAATTGATGGCCCCATACATTGAACATTACAATTATGAAACATCCCGTAGCCAATAATAAGGGAAGTATGTTTCTATCTATCCATGTTCCCTTTGTCAGTCTCAAGGTAAGTTCATATGTATTTATATAGAAAAATTGGTCAATGACAATGATCTCCTTCCCCAAGTTGGATTGTATCCACTCGATACTCCCAATGGGCAAGGGCTTATGTTCAAGTGGTTTAAACTTGGGTTTCCTACAGCGTAATGGTACCAAAATCGGAAAGTATTAAGTACAATACAATCCGTAAACAATAAAATTTTCTTCTCTTTCCCATTATGCGTGGTAGTGACAAACCATTGCACTTCCACTCTAGTTTAAAGATGCTCCTCCACCATAAGGCGTGAGAGTATCTCTGTCAATATTCCTTGAGGTAAGATGTCAGCCATCTACACACACACCCCATTACTCAAGTTAGTTTGAATGAAAAATTTAAGATTAAAATTCAAATATTATATGAGTCATATCAAAATGGAATTTTTTAAAACTGTGGAAAACCAAAAATATACATAGTCTTTAGGGAGACACATGAATACGAATGATCCTCTGAATCAATTCCTGGTTCCTACAACCCTTGTTCTACCCCTATGTTTGTTCACATCTTGAGTTTCAAAGTTTAGAACCTCAACTTCTGCACTAAAATTCATGTCTTCCTTTTTGTACCATTCCTCTCCTAATAATCCATTCGTGGTGGGCGGTATCCCATTAAAGCAATTTACATGAGCATGCCGTTGATTTACATCATCTCTGTAGAAATATCTGCTCGCGTTTACTACCATTGGTTGCTCTTGGGCAAAGACATTGATACATCTGGACTTCTTGTAGTCATCAAAGATAATAGTGACATTGTGAGGATTGTATTTGAGAATGAGTCCATAGACTCTATTGAACCAGTTCTAGGGTACATAATAGAATCAATTGCCGCCATTCGACTTCTTCCAAAATTTGATTATGATCTTTTCACAAAATCCGTATCTTTGGTTTAGCATGAGAGCCTTCTTACTAAGAATGAGCTCTCGACTCGGTATGTCCAAAAGCAAACACATGTTAAGGTAAAGAACATATCTCTGTACTTTGACATCGCATTCTTGGATATTTTCCTTGACCCAAAGCTGTGGATCAATCATAAACCTATCAGGAACTTGTGTCCAATGTTCAGGTTGGGCTACAACATACAACTCCCATGCTACGTAAGTGTTCGAAACAAGGTAGTCTCTAGATCCCTTTGAAATTCAAACCACTCTAATTCCCCAATGGAAATTGAATCCAACTGCGTAATTGAAAAAGACCCTTTGTGCAAAATCACTTGGGAGTTCATCTAGACAATTTAGAAGATCCATCTAAAAACAAGACAAGGAGAGAGAAAACTTAGTATACATGTAACCAAAATTGAGTCTATGCTTTTTCTATTCATCAAAATTTGAATTTTATGATTTCAATACAATATTATGGATTCTTGGAGCCAACTCTCTAAATATTATTTTAGCTCTCATGACAGAGTATTCTCTTAGACCTCCCACACGACAACGTGGTCTATAGTTATCTTTTAGTTTTTTCTTTCCCTATGACAGCTGCAAGAGCTGTAAACTTCTTAGCAACTTCGACAATTCTTAACATTTGGGACCACATTGCCAAGTAGTAGAACATGTCTTCTAGGCCTAACCATATTTTGAGTTGAAGTAGTCTGAGGTTGGCAAACCAGTCTCTTGGACTATTATCAATGTAAATAAAGAATTGACGAAAGGGTTCTTGGTGACGGATAAGTTAACTACGATCAACACTTTTCCAACAAGTTGTGCTTCCTCCATGCTGAAGACTTTGGTTCCGATTTCTAAGTACTAAATTTCCGTTTCATCTCTTGATAATCGTGTTGCCATACTGTTGAACACTATGGCCAAGACCTCATTCCGTTGGCTAAAGCATTCAAACGTCACTTTGGGAGCCATTTGTTACTACTACAAAACAAACATTCAAAGAAATTACAATGTTGTTGTTGAACACTTCAACCACTTCACCATAATTCAAACCAAACACTTCCATTCAAGAAGACAAGTCAAGCAGGTACCACCAACCAATGTTACTCATGGATGCATTATGAATACAATATCCTTTTCCAAACAGCATGCATGAATGTGTGCATGATGCATAACTAACTTGACTAGTATCTGGCTTTAGTATATCCCCATAACCTTAAGCATTGGCTCTGATACAAGGTGAGAGATACCCCTCCCCAGGGGTCTATGCACAAAATATACAATTTACACCTTTACAAAATTTTCAATATACATCAAAGTTGCGAAAGCATTTGCATAGGGGAGGAGTTCTCAACACCCGACCAAGCATGGAGTTTAGGCCATGAGACAGACTACATCCAGAGACAGCTAGCAACTAGTGCTACCCTTGAATGAGGGTTATGAATGAAAGTGTAGTCAAATAAATATAACATTGTGGAGGGTGAAAATATGTGTACATTGCATTGTGGAGGGAGGGAGAGAGAGAGAGAGAGAGAGAGAGAGAGAGAGAGAGCGAGAGAGAGAGAGAGAGAGAGAGAGAGAGAGAGAGAGAGAGAGAGAGAATATAGTGGAGGATGAAGTAGAGTGCATAGAGACATGAGAGGATGAAATCAGGGAATCTTTAAATACCCCATCTAAATGAAACAGGAAACCTTATATCAATGCAATGACAAAATTTGGGTATACCATAACATCAAAAAGTTTATGGAAAAATAACTAGTAGAGCACCGGACCGTGTGTAGGACCAATCGGCCAACCCATCCACTTCCGCTCTACTACGGATAGAGAGAATTTCACTTCTCCAGGAGCAAACCAGAACACCTCCAACCAACCTGAGCCAGAAATAAGTGGAGGTCGCTTCGACTCCCTCCATGAACCCAAGCTCTGAAAGGATCCAAAGTACTAGTAAGTGATAGGGTATCAACACCAACTATACCAGTTTAGGTGCCACGCCTCTTTGATGTCTAGCACCGGGTGTTTAGGCAAAGCCAAGGCAATATTCCCAATGCGTTAGCCATGTAGGTCATGCAACCCCAACGCACTAACCATGTAGATGAGACTAACAAAAAGAAGAAGACGTAGGCAATACGCCCGATCCAGCAAAGACCCAGGTCAATGAACCCTTTATCTATGGTTGAGGGATGTAGGTGATCCTAGTCTTATAGCGATGCTTCCATGAGAAACATAACACGTGAGTCATCACAATACTACTTTCCATATGCACAAACAATCTTTTTCAAGCAATTAGAGTGTATAGGGTCTCTACCCTTACATGTCTGCTGTAAACCATCCAAATCACTTCATGATATAATCTCAAAATCATAACAATCACATCCCACGCGTGAGCACTCCACCCAACTCGGGTGAGGCACAACCAATCCTGCATAACCACTTTAGAACATAACACGGCAACAAAATTTTTGGTAGCATAACCATATCTAGAAAAAAGCCCAAGAGCCACATCGGCTTCCACCATAAAATCACAACCATAATCTATGAGGGAATCTCAACTCTTAATCACAAATCATATTCACACCGAACCAACTCCCACACTTGGGGTTTGACATATCCACTGTAGTCAATTGGAGTCCACACACATAACTCTTAAGACATAAGATCTTCATGCATGAGATAAGTACGACCAACAACTAAACATGTTATAAAATCCAATTTTGACAACATCCAAACCATGCAAAGTTGACGCATCATATGTGCACTTCACCTCTCTAGCACATAAAGCTAGTTTTGACCTAGAAAGGTGGGAAGCAATCATACCCATACACATCAGGCATCCACATCTATCCATAAGGTTTCATACATCATATGACATCATTCCATCCTCATAAATATGATGCAAAACAACTCCGACCCTTAGGTCGACCATAAACCTTAATTTCACACATATGTGAAAAACAACTTTTTTTCATTTTCGAGAGCATGCTAACATGTAAATGAAAGTGTTTGACCTCAAAACAATGCATCAAGCTCAGATCCATAATATAAACTAACAGCATATCTCATCACTTTACCCATATCATCATTTAGACATTCGTTCTTTAGCTTTTTTTTTTGTGCTTCTTCAACAGTCCATTGCTTTTCTTTTGTTCACTAGTAAA
This sequence comes from Adiantum capillus-veneris, assembly GCF_014529385.1. Classification (NCBI taxonomy): domain Eukaryota; kingdom Viridiplantae; phylum Streptophyta; class Polypodiopsida; order Polypodiales; family Pteridaceae; genus Adiantum; species Adiantum capillus-veneris. The sequence continues at coordinate 111,244,664 of NC_140959.1, forward strand.
ACGGCGCCGCCTTCGACGGCGGCATGGCCATCGCCAGCAACGGCAACCCCCCTCCCCCCCGGGACCTCCTCATCAATGCTCGAAAAAAACTTTTTTCCAAAAACTTGGCAAACCTACACATGTGAAACAACAGAGGTAAATCGACAAAATTTGAAGGTTTTATTACCTTCAAATACAAAATTTAGAGGTAAATTTCAAAATTTGTAGGTGTGACTACACTAAACCTAGGTTTTTTCGAGCACTGCGAGTCCTCGCTCTCTCTCTCTCTCTCTCTCTCTCTCTCTCTCTCTCTCTCTCTCTCTCTCTCTCTCTCTCTCTCTCTCTCTCTCTCTCTCTCTCCAGGTCGTTCGAGGCAGGCTGCACTTGCATCTACGATTTTGTGCACTGGCTGCCGTGCACCTTGGTCCTCGCTCACACACACCCGGCCTCTCTACTCTTTCTCTCTCCCCCTTTATCACGTGGACCTACACCCCCCGCCTCCCTTTTGGCTCTCGCTGTGTGTCGTTGTTTCACAGTGCTGCAGAGGAGATCCCCATACTTTTTTCTCTTTTGGGAGGCAGGTGCAAGGAGTTGCTTTGAGCCTTTGAGGCCTTAAATGCCCCCGCCCCCCCCCCCCCCCCCCCCCCCCCCCTCTCTCTCTCTCTCTCTCTCATCTCTCTCTCTCTCTCTCTCTCTCTCTCTCTCTCTCTCTCTCTCTCTTTGTGGACCTCCCCATCGCCAACTATTAATAGGACAGCGTGCGCTCTTGCCGGGTGTAAGGAGTTTCTTTGAGCCTTTGAGGCCTTAAATGCCCCCCCCCCCCCCCCCCCCCACCCTCTCTCTCTCTCTCTCTCTCTCTCTCTCTCTCTCTCTCTCTCTCTCTCTCTCTCTCTCTCTCTCTCTCTCTCTCTCTCTCTCTCTCTCTTTTTGTGGACCTCCCCATCGCCAACTTTCAATAGGGCAGCATGCGCTCTTGCCGGGTGTGCTTCCTATAGAGTGCCACGCCGATGTCTTGTACCATGATGGCTTCTCTATAATGCCCCGCCTGTTGCGTGTTGTCCATCGACAAATCACAACCTCGTGCCCATGTGGAAATTGGACGCCCTCTTCGGCTTTCACCATGCGGCACGTCTCTCTCTCTCTCTCTCTCTCTCTCTCTCTCTCTCTCTCTCTCCCCTTCCTTGTTTTCCCTATATTTATCCCCTCCTCGATCCTTGCGCATTTTGGAGTTTGATCTCCACTCTGTAGCGTTTGGTGCTCTTTGCTCTGGGCTCTTTGCACTTGCTACTGCGACGGCCACTCTTCGGCTACCTATGATCTGCGCTACCCAATCCTCCTTGCTCAAGCTACCAAAACTACACAGGTTGTCATGCCCGCAACAATCCGACCGTGCTCGGTGCCAATCTGCTAAAAATCATTCGAGTGGAAGTGTGCCAACAGTCTTTGGGAAAATTCATTTTTCCAAACATAAAAACTGCCTTTCCTTAATTTTGTCAAGAGGAAATGTTTAAAAAATAAGTTTATCTTCTCGGAATTTAACACTATTTTTCCTTGACTTTTGGGTGGAATTTCTCCCTTTCCTCTTGCCCTCAACCTGCATTTTGAAATTGAAACTGGCACGATATTAAGGTGCGACACATTTTTGACAAACCCTGCTTGACGGTGCCAGGCAATCCCTCTGTGTGTGTGTGTGTGTGTGTGTGCGTGTCACGCCTCGCGAGCCATCCATATTCCAGCACTCTGTGTGTGTGTGTGTGTGTGTGTGTGCCAGCCCTCCGTCCGGATTGTGCTGAAAAGGCCCCCCCTTTGTGCTCTCTCTCTCTCTCTCTCTCCAGTGTTCGGGAAAAATGTGTCTCAGCTTAATATCGTGACGTCTTCAATTTCCAAAATGCCGGTTCACGGCAAGGGGAAAAGTAGAAATTCCGCCCCATAATAGAGAAAAATAGTGTAAAAACCTGAAAAAGTAGCCTAACTTTCTAAAATTTCCTCTTAGCAAATTCAAGGAAAGGAATTTTGTATATTTGGAAAAATGATTTTTCCCGAACTCTGTGTGTGTGTGTGTGTGTGTGTGTGTGTGTGTGTGCAGACCCTTCGTCCGGACTGCGCTGAAAAAGGCCCCCCCTTTGCGCTCTCTCGCTCTCTCTCTCTCTCTCTCTCTCTCTCTCTCTCTCGCAACGAAGAGGACAAGGAGGGTTAGCATGTATGGTTAAAAAAGGATTGGAAGATTTTGTATCAATTTTGAAAGATGACAAGTACAAACGTTATGTATGGCTGAAAATTATGACACCAAAAAGAGCACCCATTTTTGTAGCCGGTTGCTACATTCCTCATCATGATTCTCCCTTTTATGCTTGCATGGATAGAGATCAACCATTTTTGGATTTTGAAGAGGACATTGCTTATTTCAAAGGTGAAGGTGATGTTATTGTATTTGGGGATATGAATGCTCGCACAAAAACATTGCAACATGATACTCAACAATTTGATATGCCATACATTTCAAGGGAGTTGGAGGAAGTTCACTTGTATGATCGTACTTCAATGGATGAGAAAGAGCCGGATCACTATGGAAAGTTACTTTTACACATGTGCAATAGCACGGGTATGCTCATTGCCAATGGTGTATCTTTGTGGAGTGGAACCAATGGATTTACATGTAGGAGACATAATGGGGATAGTGTGATTGACTATATGCTACTCTCTGAAGCCATCATGTATCGCATAAAGAGTTTTATGTTTGGTCAATGGACCCCGGAATCCGACCATCGCACCTTATTTATTGACCTTTCATGTGGAGAAGAAACTAAGCATGATAATCTCAGCCAAAGGAAAGAGAAGTTATCACTATGTATGGATTTCAAATGGGCACCAATGTACATTGAAATGGTTGAGCAAAAATTATGGATGACAAAGCTTCAATGTGATGCACCATTGGAAACTAAATGGGAAGCTTTCAAGAAAGCTATTTGTTCTTGTGCGGAAGAATGCTTTGCCATAAAGCATATCCATGGTATCAACAAAGATAGATCACGCAAAAGGTGGTTTGATAAAGAATGTCAAGATGCTCGAAAGTCCTTGATAAAGCTTGATGCAACTATGAACAAAGACAACTATCAAAGTAATTTGCATTCATACAAGGCATTGATTCAAAAGAAGAGAAGAAGATGGGAATTAAAGCAACAAGAATTTCAAGTCCAAGAAAAGGCACATGCATGTGGAAGATTTTGGAGAAACTTGAGAGGCAAGCGGGTTGAGAATTTTGGTAACTTGAGTCTAGTGGATATGTACACACATTGTAGGCAATTATATGAGCAAGCAAATACTGAAAAAATGCCATTTTATGGTTCACTCCCATGTATGCCGTATTTTTTTACTATTGAGGATGTATGCGGTGGGCTTGAAAAGTTGGCCACTCGCAAAGCGGGAGATCTTCAAGGTATCAAGCCGGAGATGATCAAATGGACGGGAGATTTTACCCATGAGTGGATGTGTGATATGTTCAACCTTGCACTTCAACATGGTATGCCTTATGATTGGAGTACTAATTGGGTTAAGCCTTTGCATAAAGGAGGGGATGTAAAGAATGTAAGCAACTACCGGACTATAATGATTGGGTCTCTTATGCCAAAGTTGTTTGGGTGCATAATGGATGAAATTGAGTGATTGGGCTGAAGAGAATGACAAGCGTGCAAAGGGACAAGCGGGTTTTCGTCGATGCCATAGCACCATTGATCATCTTGTCACTCTTCGTGTTCTCATGGAGGAAAGTCGGTTGAAAGGCAAGCGATTGTATTGTTGTTTTGTGGACTTTAAGAAAGCCTTTGATATGATTTCACGTAACAATTTGTGGAGAAGGATGGAAGAACTCCAAGTGCCAAGTGAGTTAATGCTTGCGGTTTCTCGAATCTATGAGAAGGTGATTTGTCAATTGCGCATGGGAAGAGAAATTTCAGAAATTTTTGTAACCACTATTGGGGTTAAACAAGGATGTCCATTGTCACCAACTCTCTTTGGTCTATGCATCGATCAATTGGAACAAATGGTACTTGACTTTATGCAAGAAGAAGGCATTAAAGAGGTCACTATTTGCAATAGGGTAATCATGCTTTTGTTGTATGCGGATGATGTAGTGCTTCTGGCACACACTTTAGAAGATGCACAAAAGCTTATGGTTGTCCTTGAGAACTTTTGCTTGCATAGTGGGCTGATTGTAAATGAATCCAAAACAAAGGTTATGCTTGTGAAAATCAACCATAAGGAGAAGCCATGCATTGTGTACAACAACGAGACACTTGAAGTTGTTGAGAGCTTTAAGTACCTTGGCCTTGAGGTTCCATCCAATCACAAGTGGCATGAATGTGCTATGCGTCGTTTGGAAGCGGGAAAGAGAGCATATTATGCATTTGAGAACATGTGTAATGCGGGAAACATCAAGTGTTGGGTTCTCAAGAAGTATCTTTTTGATGCATTGGTGACACCGGTTCTTCTTTATGGAGTTGAAGTGTGGGGAGGGAGCATCTCAAAGTCTACTTGGAAAGAGTTTGAGAATGTCCAAAAGCGTTTTCTTACAAACTTTCTCCAAGTTAAGACACAAACACCATATATGCTCCTACTTCTTGAGTCGGGATCTCTTCCAATTGAGGTTATGGGCATGGAAAGGGTTGTGGAGTACATGATAAAGATGCGTCAAAACCCCTCACATCGACTTCCTACAATTGCATGGGAAGCAAGCAAAAAAGTTCAAAAGACGCATAAAAGCAAGATCTTGAGCACGGGATGGATGCAAGACATAAAGAAGTGGTTTGGGAGATGGGATGCATTACACTTGCTACATGATGCTTCAATTGACTTTCAAGTGAATGAAGCTTTTCTACAACGCCAATGTATTACGGCTTGGGAGAAATCCGGTGGGTCACGCTTCATACATTACACCACCTATATTGCCCCCAACTACAAAACCATGTTCTTCGCTGAGAGAGGAAACCGCACTCACACTTACATGCTTGAGCCTATTCCCTTGTCCGCGATACGCACTATCGCAGCAATTCGGCTTAGCTCCCATTTCCTTCGATGCGAGATAGGGCGTTGGGGCAATGGAGAAGAGTCAAATCGATTGTGCACATTATGCTCACTGCAAGTTCGAGAGTCTGAGTACCACACACTACTAGAGTGCTCAGCTTTTGATCACATCCGAACTTGCTTCTCTCACATTTTCAGCCATAACTTAGACCTACACACTTTCCTCTCCCAGCCAAAGTGTGGGCTCTCCATTGCGACTCTCATCACTACAATTTTGGAGCATCGAGAGTCACTCATCAGCCATACACATACTACATCACATGTAACTTTGGTCCCATAGGTCATATTTGACCTCCGAGGACGATAATAAAATCTCTCTCTCTCTCTCTCTCTCTCTCTCTCTCTCTCTCTCTCTCTCTCTCTCTCTCTCTCTCTCTCTCTCTCTCTCTCTCTCTCCTCCTCTCCAGTGTTCGGGAAAAATGTATCTCAGCTTAATATTGTGCCGTTTTCAATTTACAAAATGCCGGTTCACCGCAAGGCAAAAAGTAGAAATTCTGCCCCATAATAGAGAAAAATACTGTAAAAACCTGAAAAAGTAGCCTAATTTTCTAAAATTTCCTCTTGGCAAATTCAAGGAAAGGAATTTTGTATGTTTGATTTTTCCCGCACACTATCTCTCTCTCTGTCTCTCTCTGTGCCAGCCCTCCGTTCGGACTGCACTGAAAAAGCCCCCCCCCCCTTTGTGCTCTCTCTCTCTCTCTCTCTCTCTCTCTCTCTCTCTCTCTCTCTCTCTCTCTCTCTCTCTCTCTCTCTCTCTGTGCCAGCCCTCCGTCCGGACTGCAATGAAAAAGGCCCCCACTTTGTGCTCTCTCTCTCTCTCTCTCTCTCTCTCTCTCTCTCTCTCTCTCTCTCTCTCTCTCTCTCTCTCTCTCTCTGTGCCAGCCCTCCGCCCGAACTGCGCTGAAAAAGGCCCCCCTTTTGTGCTCTCTCTCTCTTCTCTCTCTCTCTCTCTCTCTCTCTCTCTCTCTCTCTCTCTCTCTCTCTCTCTCTCTCTCTCTCTCTCTCTCTCTCTCTCTCTCTCTCTCATCTCTCTATGCCAGCCCTCCGTCCAGACTGCGCTGAAAAAGGCCCCCCCCTTTGTGCGCTCTCTCTCTCTCTCTCTCTCTCTCTCTCTCTCTCTCTCTCTCTCTCTCTCTCTCTCTCTCTCTCTCTCTGCTAGCCCTCCGTCTGGACTGCACAGAAAAAGGCCCCCCCTTTGTGCGCTCTCTCTCTCTCTCTCTCTCTCTCTCTCTCTCTCTCTACCTGTCTCCCTATTGAGCGTAAGCACTAAGCTCTGTGTGTGTGTGTGTGTGTGTGTGTGCCAGCCCTCCGTCCGGCGCTGAAAAAGGACCCCGCTTTGCGCTCTCTCTCTGCCAGCCCTCCGTCTGGCGTTGAATTAGACAAGGGGAAAGGAGAAATTTTGCCCCAAAATAAAGCAAATTAGTCTAAAAGCCCAAAACATGAACCTAATTTTCTAAGATTTTCTCTTGAAAAATTCAAGAAATGATTTTTCCCGAACATTGCTAATAGGTCTTGAGTTCAACTCTGCTCATCGGCTACATCTTTAAGGTATATCTTGGGATAGTTTCCTAGGACGTTAAAACTCTCTTCTTCTTTTCTCTGTGTGTGTGTGTGTGTGTGTGTGTGAGTCACCAGTGTTGACCACTGCTTTGAGGCTTGCGCCCAGTGTTCGAGAAAAATGTGTCTCAACTTAATATCGTGCCGTTTTCAATTTCAAAAATGCCGGTTGAGGGCGAAGGGAAAAGGAGATATTCCGTCCCCAAAGAGAGAAAAATAGTGTAAAAATATGAAAAAATAACCTAATTTTCTAAAATTTCCTCTTGGCAAATTCAAACAAAGGAATTTTGTATGGTTGGCTGTGGCAGTGTGGGGACGCGTGGCAAGGGGGGGGGGGGGGGGGGGGCATTATCAATGATGAAAAGACATTGTGCAGGTGGGAGCTCTAAGACTCTCTCTCTCTCTCTCTCTCTCTCTGTATCACGCAGCCGGCCGGGGGCGATCTCTCTCTCTATCTCTCTCTCTCTTACACTCACTGCAAAGGGTCTTGATCTCTCTCTCTCTCTCTCTCTCTCTCTCTCTCTCTCTCTCTCTCTCTATTGGGGTTAAACAAGGATTTCCATTGTCACCAACTCTCTTTGGTCTATGCATCGATCAATTGGAACAAATGGTACTTGACTTCATGCAAGAAGAAGGCATTGAAGAGGTCACTATTTGCAATGCGGTAATCATGCTTTTGTTGTATGCGGATGATGTAGTGCTTCTAGCACACACTTTAGAAGATGCTCAAAAGCTTATGGTTGTCCTTGAGAACTTTTGCTTGCATAGTGGGCTGATTGTAAATGAATCCAAAACAAAGGTTATGCTTGTGAAAACCAACCATAAGGAGAAGCCATGCATTGTGTACAACAACGAGACACTTGAAGTTGTTGAGAGCTTTAAGTACCTTGGCCTTGAGGTTCCATCCAATCACAAGTGGCATGAATGTGCTATGCGTCGTTTGGAAGCGGGAAAGAGAGCATATTATGCATTTGAGAACATGTGTAATGCAGGAAACATCAAGTGTTGGGTTCTCAAGAAGTATCTTTTTGATGCATTGGTGACACCGGTTCTTCTTTATGGAGTTGAAGTGTGGGGCGGGAGCATCTCAAAGTCTACTTGGAAAGAGTTTGAGAATGTCCAAAAGCGTTTTATTACAAACTTTCTCCAAGTTAAGACACAAACACCATATATGCTCCTACTTCTTGAGTCGGGATCTCTTCCAATTGAGGTTATGGGCATGGAAAGGGTTGTGGAGTACATGATAAAGATGCGTCAAAACCCCTCACATCGACTTCCTACAATTGCATGGGAAGCAAGCAAAAAAGTTCAAAAGACACATAAAAGCAAGATCTTGAGCACGGGATGGATGCAAGACATAAAGAAGTGGTTTGGGAGATGGGATGCATTACCTTGCTACATGATGCTTCAATTGACTCTCAAGTGAATGAAGCTTTTCTACAACACCAATGTATTACGGCTTGGGAGAAATCCGGTGGGTCACGCTTCATACATTACACCACCTATATTGCCCCCAACTACAAAACCATGTTCTTCGCTGAGAGAGGAAACCGTACTCACACTTACATGCTTGAGCCTATTCCCTTGTCCGCTATACGCACTATCGCAGCAATTCGGCTTAGCTCCCATTTCCTTCGATGCGAGATAGGGCGTTGGGGCAATGGAGAAGAGTCAAATCGATTGTGCACATTATGCTCACTGCAAGTTCGAGAGTCTGAGTACCACACACTACTAGAGTGCTCAGCTTTTGATCACATCCGAACTTGCTTCTCTCACATTTTCAGCCATAACTTAGACCTACACACTTTCCTCTCCCAGCCAAAGTGTGGGCTCTCCATTGCGACTCTCATCACTACAATTTTGGAGCATCGAGAGTCACTCATCAGCCATACACATACTACATCACATGTAACTTTGGTCCCATAGGTCATATTTGACCTCCGAGGACGATAATAAAATCTATCTATCTCTCTCTCTCTCTCTCTCTCTCTCTCTCTCTCTCTCTCTCTCTCTCTCTCTCTCTCTCTCTCTCTCTCTCTCTCTCTCTCTCTCTCTCTCTCTCTCTCTCTATCTCTTGTACGTGTGGCAGTGCCGCCTCACGTCCTGCCTCTCTCTTGAGCTGTGCGCAGTCCCCTCCCTGTCAGGCTTCAGCGCGAACAGTGGCGGAATCAGCCGTTTGGCTCTGAGGCCATGCCGCGAGGGCGCCGGATGAAGGAGACGGAGATGCGTGGCAGGGGGGGGGGGGGGCGGAATTCCCTCCCCCATTATTTGTAGTATAGATTGTTTTTCACTATGAATCTGTTGTAGCATCTCTTGGGTTAGCGACATATGATACTTCTTGATTTTGCATCCAATAACCAGTTAGATGTTTCTTCTCCTTCTAATGTTGCAAGCTTGATGACCCCACTTGGTGATAATTTTTTGATCACAAAGAGTCCCATCCCTCACTTTTTGAGTTTTTTAGCATGTTGTTTCAAGGTATACACCAAGACGTAGTTCCCTATTTTGAATTCTTTTGACCGCACATGCTTGTCAAAGGACTCTTTCTGGTGTCTTTTTTGAGCATAAATAGATGCTACAACTTGAAGGCGTAGCTCATCTAACTTATCTAAGTCATCTAATCTTGATGATAACTCATGACCTGTCCATTTTAATTGTTTAGATACTCTCAAGGTTGGGATTAAGAATACAATTGGCAGAATGGCATTAAGACCAAACACCATATTGTCGGGTGTTGTGCCAATGGATGTCCTGTAGGCCACTTTATATACCCATAAAGAAGAGTGTAAATTTTGGTCCCAATCTGTTTGTGATTCCATCACAATTTTGGTCAATACTATGCAAAGTGTCATATTAGTAGCTTCAAAATATCCATTGGCTTGTGGATGATATACTTCTTCTAAATAATCATGAATTCTTCAAGAATATTTTCAATAAATTTGTTTAAAGAATGTGTGCCTCGATCACTGATAATTTCTATGGAAAATCCATATCTTACAAAGACATTTTCATATAGAAATTGTGTATTAGTTTTGGCATCTGCTTTTTGTGTGGCTTTTTCTCCAAGCCATTTTGTGAGATAGTCCGTGGAGACAATGATATATTGGGCATGCGATTTGTAACTGGGTGTTGAGATTGGTTCCATCAAATCTAGACCCCGCTTAACAAATGCCCTGCTTACTCCCATCGACCGTAGTGGTATATCATCTTTCTTTATAGGGACCTTGGTACGCTAGCAATCATCACATAACTTAACATATTATTCTGCATTTATGTGCAATGTAGGCCACCATATTCCCACAACACTATCTTATCTCCTGATATTACTCCCCCGGTAATCCCTCCGTGCACCTCATCTAAGATAGGAAGATATTTGTTTTCTATTGCACATATTCTGAGTTGGTTATCCTTCCCTCTTTTGTAAAGTTGATTTTCAATTAATGTGAAGTCTCTAGCTTCCAATTCATTGGCTCTTTGTCTAGCTCGTATTACATTTTAAGGGAATGTCCTCATTGCTAAGTAATCAAACATATATTGACTCCATTGAGGTGCAACTGCTATCTAAAACAATGTGGCATATTCCACCACGGATTGTTTCTGTATGCAACAACACAACTTAAAACATATCTATGTACATCTACATGCATATCAAGCGAGTACATTCCAAGTTGCTTTAGACAATGGTGTATCTTATTTTGGGAACAATAGAAGGCTATGGCGTGTATATGGGCTTCCATGAGGTAGCACTCATATTTATCTGGACTTATGCATAATCGCAATATTCCATCGATACCTACATGGTATAGGCGTTGCTGGGCGCATTTTGAAAACCCTGTTTTTTGTACATTTGTACATCTGGACATGGCGCACGATGTTAAGAGGGGGTGTGGGCTTGCTTTTGGTCGGTTTTTAAGCTGTATTTAGCAAGCATATGTACATGCAAGGACAATCACTAGTATAGCGCCAGCTATCAAGTTACCGCAAGTGTCCGTGAGTGAGTTTTTGAAGTGAGACTTGTAAGAGCTTGGTTTGAGTGATGTGGATTGTGATGGTAGTTTTGATTGGGGATTTGATGATCCACAAGTGGATATGGATGAGGAGATACAAGTCAATGTGTGCCATGCATTGTCAAGGGTAAAACAGCTTAGGGAAACCTCACATGCAGGTGTGGATGTTGAAGAGAATTGTAGCTTGGAAAGCTATACAGCCATGATGACATGGATACAATGGATGTTTTGTCTTGGCCTAATGTTAGTGATAGATCTCATGGTGGTGAGAATGATGATCCATGGTCTTCTGATTTGTATGACATGTACATTGATGGTTGGATCTCACTAGTGATTGATGATTGTCCTTGTGAAATTGAAGGATGCCATTATGTCTGCACGGTGGATGCAAGAGATAATACTTTTCCATTTGATCGTGGTAAGGGTATATGGTGCTAATGTCTTTGTAGATAATGTATATTTGTGTATAAGATTGTGCATAGTCTAGTGCTGAGCATAAATGCTCTAGGAGACTAGGGGGTTTGCCAAACTATGTTGGGCGCATTTTGAAAACCTTGTTTTTTGTGAATTTGTAAATATGGACATGACACACGATGTTAAGAGGGTTTGTGGGATTTTTTTTGGTGGTTTTTTTTAGCTTGATTTAGCAAGCACATGCACATGCAAGGAAAGTCATTAGTATAGCGCCAGCTCTATCGGATTACTGCAAGTGCCCGTGAGTGAGTTTTTTGAGGTGAGACTTGTATATAACTAAAACTTTGTACAAACTTAAAAACATTCAGCCAAAGTGCAGAAAATTGCAGGTTTTAGCTCGTTGTGTCTCCGTGATGGTTTTTGATGTACTTTTTTGCCTTGCCTTACCTACTCTACGTGTAGCCGTGTCGAGACAACTCTGTGTTTGCGTCAATTTTTCATGTAGCAGCGTGTAGATTCAATTTTGGTGATCTTCAGTTTTATTGCCAATCATTTTACAAGCTTTCTTTCAAGACTTAAAGTGCCCCAATTGGAGTTGTTCTCTTCAAACTACGACTAGTTCTTTGCAAGGTTATGGCTATGGCAGCCTAGTGGCAAATTGTGTACAGATAGATTGAGAGGGCATGTTTCTATGAATGGTGGAATTGATGTTGAAGTTGTGGGTTTGTGAAGTTAATTTGTAAAAGGGGAGGACCTTGTTTTCATATGCATTGGTCGGCGTGTGCTTCACATCCGTGCTTTGATAGGGTCTTGCTCCTATGTGCTATGGTCTTTTGGGTGGGTGTGTGCTGGTAAATTTCCAAGGGACCATAGGCCTTTTGGTTGGGGTTTACTAAGAATAGTTTTGGTAAATGTTTTGGTGTTGAGGCTGAAGTTTCAATGCTCTTGGGCTGTATAGCTATAGAGGTGGTCGCACTTTTTCTTTTATCCAACATTGTTTTGGTGCTCCCCACCGAGGAGTTTCTTCAAGTGACCTTCAATTTACAAGTTTGATTGGATTGTTGGTTTGAGTTACCTTCAGTATCGGTGGTTCATTCATAGAAGTACAACCATGGTCAAGCTCAATGATTCCTTGTTGAGGATGAATGATGCAATGAAGCAGTTGAAGCTAAGCAACATAATAGATTTAGACATGCACTATATGAGGTTTTGATCTCTAAAGAAAGATCTAGAGGTTCTTGAGGATATGATTATGGATGCAAAGGAAGAGAAGTTCTTGTTCATTGGTACCCTTCCAAGATGTTTGGGCATTGAGGTTGCTTGCATTGGCTAGTTGGGTATGAAGAGCATTGTTGATTTCTTGAAGGCTAGCAAGGCAGATGGTTGGAAGATGTCAATATGTCTTCTACTTCTTCATGCATTTCACAAAAATCTCCTCTGTCACTAGTAATGATTGTAGCAGTGATGATGAGGTTGAGTCAGACATAGAAGATGAGGTTGCTTGCACTGACTGGTTGGGTATACTACTGGGTTGTCTCATAAAGGATTGTCTTACAAATGGTTTGATTAAAGAGATCCAAATTCTTGGTTCTTCCTTAAATCTATGTCTAAAATAATTTGTATATTATACAAATGCTTTAAAATAGTCATGAGTGAGGAGTAATCAATGCAGCTTCTCTAGGATTGTCTACAGACTTCTGTTGTAGCCAATGGATCTTGCATCAGCCATACTAAAACTGCCTTTAAAGTTTCAGCAGGATAGACTCCTGAAATTCTATTAATAGCAGGATGCCAAAAAGATTAAGGAAAAATTTTAAGACTTCTGGACATCTCAATGCTCTTCCAGGCACAAATATGAAATTGGATTCTGGAGAAATTCAGGAGGAATTTTTTTTGTTGGCAGTCTATCACTATAACATATGCACGGTATTATCGCTCACATTACCGCACAAAAACAAAGAAATTTGTAATATGAAATTTCCCGTATGCGGAAAATACTACGGCAACACTTGCGGTAATGGTCTCACGGTAACATGCGAGGTAATGCCTACGGCTATATTTCCGCGCCTGCCTATTACCGTGTTATTTACTGTAGAAATACCCGCGACAGTTACCGCACAGACTTTATCACCAGCATTACCGCAGACGGGTTTATTATAAAAAGTAGATGACCGTTTGGATTGTCCTTTGCAGGACCATCCAAAAGGTCATCTATTTTTTTATTTATTTAAGAAATTTTACAAAACTATTATTAATTACAACACAATATCACAATTGGAGAATACATTGAGCCAAAAAAAGATTGATAATTTCATTTACATAAGTGGAATTACAATTGGGGAAGGTACTGAGCCAAAAAATGATAGGTATTGCATTTACATAAAGGGCAAAAAAATCCCGCGTGTACAAAATAGAGTATGGTCATGTGGGATAGGGCAAGCGGGGCCCGCGTATACAAAATAGAGGATGCTCATGGGGGAGATGACGGCATTTTGCGTGGAACTCCTTGACTCTGCAAAACCAGAAAAAGAAACAATTAACACTTTGTTATTTAATATTTGATATAAAATCAACAATTTGATAATTTAAATAAGATTAAACTTACATGTTGTAGACTTCTGCACGCATTTTCGAACTCCTCTCGAGAGATCATTTGATTTTCAAACAACCAACACCAAGTTTGATACTCGGTATGGTTCTCTTTTATATCTCTGCATATCTCTGGTCGGGCGAGTCATGGTAATGTTATACTGACAAAAAATAGCAACCAATTAATTAAATGAAAAACATTAGATTTTTTACAATAATACTAATATTTTTACTTACATATTTGTCTTTCCAAGCCGTTTTTCCTCCCGAACCATAATGCGTAGGAGTCTGATGGGATCTCGCCTCAACTTGACGCGTATACATCCTCGCACCCATTGCCCTTTCGTCCTCTTTCTCTTCCATAGCTGTCTCCTACTCCACATCATGGACATTTCCTGGCCGATAGCTATGCTCTGGAGACTCCATTGTCTTCTTTGCAGCTCTCCTCACACTAGATTTTTTGTTCTTGAGAAATGTTTTGACATGCTCTTGCAACCATTGCCTTGAAAAATGTTGCCCCTCAGGGTTGGGGAAACGCATGTGCATGGTTGTCTCTATATATGTGAGGTTGTAGGGATCTTACTGATCAAATTTGAGAAAACAATTGATATATGTGGAGTGAATTAATTGGTTGACGTGTGTGCGGAATCTCCTACCCTGCGTTGTCCCGAGATCCACCATACCTCCTCTATGAACCTGGTAGTATAACCCGCGAGCATCTGGTGAAGACATGTCATGGTCCACATCTTCTGTTGGAGCAGGGAGCGGTGACTGTGGAGGAGAATCTGTAGTACTTCCCCCCTCCCCCCCCCTAAAACAACAACTAGCTCCGCTCCCTCGTCGAGATCGACCGGCGCTAGCGCGCGAGCTGCCTTGGCGCTGACTGCCAGAAGAGCGTCGACGTGAATCTGGGGCAGAAGGTGGGATAGGTGATGGATAGGTAGACGCTCGTGGCGTCGGACCCTGTGGCATCGCACCCAACGGCGTCGGACTCTGGGACGTCGGACCCTATGAAGGAAAAGATGAACCTAGAGTTGTAGCTGGAAAACTCTGCAGGTATGGAGTGCCACCAGTCGCAGTAGAGACCTCTAATAATCCAAAACCTGCTAGCTGCGCCGGTGAATAGCGCTGCATAAGGGTCTGCTGCGAACCTAACCACTCAGCCCGAAGACGCAATGCCCTCTCCACATCTGGATCGGTCACAGACACGGCAGCGGACCCACCAAGAGCGACCCAAAACCAGCCGAACCCTGGGGATGACTACTGAGGCGACTGCTGTGAATGATAGACAGAGAGAGCGTTAGGATATGACATCCCATCTGCCATGAAATGCTCAATGCTGCAAAAGCATGGTGTGGAAGAAGAAGACATGGTCTGCATTTATTACGACAAATATTAAACTATGGTATAAAAATTCGAATATATGATTAAAAATTTACACATTGATTTTTTTCAAACATTGGATTTTTTAACATTGGATTCTCTATAGTATCCAATGTTGAAAGAATCCAATGTGGAAAGAATTCAAGGTGTGTCTACAACCTATAAAAGAGTCTTGCAAAGCCTTGAGTGCTAATAAGATATTAGTGTGTGTATTGACTAATAAGAGATTATTGTGTTTATGATTAGTGTGACCGATTGCACGATCACTTGGACGGCCATTGGAGCCTAATACGTCACCTACGACTTAATCATGGAGGTATGTTATGTTTTTGTGTTGATTACTGTTTAATTTAACATAATTAGTGTTCGCTTGTGTAATAGGCTTGTGCACACACTAATTAGTGTGTGTTAACATACACTAATTAGTGTGTGCATTAGATTGTGCACACACTAATTAATGTGTGTTAACATACACTAATTAGTGTGTGCATTAGATTGTGCACACACTAATTAGTGTGTGCATTGGCTTGTGCACACACTAATTAGTGTGTGTTAACATACACTAATTAGTGTGTGCATTGGCTTGTGCACACACTAATTAGTGTGTGTTAACATACACTAATTATTACTTGCATTGGCTATTGTAATTGGCTTGTGCACACACTAATTAGTGTGTGCATTGGTTGTGCACACACTAATTAGTGTATGTTAACACACTAATTAGTGTGTGCATTGGCTTGTGTAATTGGACTAATTACACACCAACGTACACGCTAATTAGTTTGGGATTGGTGTGTGTAATTTGACTAATTACACAGTAATTAGTGTGTGCATTGGCCAATACCATTGGTCAATGCACACACTAATCACACACTAAATAGTGTGTCTATTGGCCAATCCAATTGACCAATGCACACACTAATTACACACTAATTAGTGTGCGCATGGGCCAATCACCAATTGACCGATGCACACACTAATCACACACTAAATAGTGTGTGTATTGGCCAATCCAATTGACCAATGCACACACTAATCACACACTAATTAGTGTGCGCATTGGCCAATCACCAATTGACCAATGCACACACTAATCACACACTAAATAGTCTGCGCATTGTCCAATCACATTGGTCAATGCACACACTAATCACACAATAAATAGTGTGTGTTAAGACACACTAATTAGTGTGTTAGCACACACTAATCGCAAACTAATTAGTGTGTACATTGGCCAATCCAATTGATGCACACATTGGTCAATGCACACACTAATCACACACTAATTAGTGTGTGTTAACACACACTAATTAGTCTGTGCATGGCCAATCCAAAATTTAACATATTAGGTTTTGCAAGTAATAAATTTAACAAATTTGACAAATTTAACAAGTTTAGATTTTGCAAGTAACTCATAATTAACAAATTTAGGCTTTGGTGTGTCTTTACTTACACTAATTAGTGTGTGCATTAGAATAATTCACACACTAATTAGTGTGTATAAAGAACACATGCACTAATTAGTGTGTAAAGAACAAATGCTAGCGCGCGCGCTACCTTGGCGTTGACTGCTAGAAGAGCGGTGATGTGAATCTCGGGCAGAAGGTGGGATAGGTGATGGATAAGTAGACGTCCGTGGCGTCGGATCTTGTGGCATCGTACCCAACGGCGTCGGACCCTGTGAAGGAAAAGATGAACCTGGAGCTGTAGTTGGAAAACACTGCAGGTACGGAGTGCCACTAGTCGGAGTAGAGACCTCTGATAATCCAAAAGCTGCTAGATGCGCCGGTGAATAGCGCTGCGTAAGGGTCTGCTGCGAACCTAACCACTCAGCCCGAAGACGCAATGCCCTCTCCACATCTGGATCGCTCACAGGCACGATAGCGGACCCACCAAGAGAGTCCCAAAACTAGCCGAACCTTGATGATGACTGTTGAGGCGACGGCTGTGAATGATAGACAAAGAGAGCGTCGGGATATAACATCCCGTCCGCCATGAAATCTTCAATGTTGCGAAAGCATGGTGTGGAAGAAGAAGACATGGTCTGCATTTATTACGACAAATATTAAACTAGGGTATAAAAATTTGAATATATGATTAAAAATTTACACATTGATTTTTTTCAAACATTGGATTTTTTAACATTGGATTCTCTATAGTATCCAATGTTGAAAGAATCCAATGTGGAAAGAATTCAAGGTGTGTCTACAACCTATAAAAGAGTCTTGCAAAGCCTTGAGTGCTAATAAGATATTAGTGTGTGTATTGACTAATAAGAGATTATCGTGTTTATGATTAGTGTGACCGATTGCGCGATCACTTGGACGGCCATTGGGGCCGAATACGTCACCTACAACTTAATCATGGAGGTATGTTATATTTTTGTGTTGATTACTGTTTAATTTAACATAATTAGTGTTGGCTTGTGTAATTGGCTTGTGTACACACTAATTAGTGTGTGTTAACATACACTAATTAGTGTGTGCATTAGATTGTGCACACACTAATTAGTGTGTGTTAACATACACTAATTAGTGTGTGCATTAGATTGTGCACACACTAATTAGTGTATGTTAACACACACTAATTAGTGTGTGCATTCTTGTACACACACTAATTAGTGTGTGTTAACATACACTAATTAGTGTGTGCATTGGCTTGTGTAATTGGCTTGTGCACACACTAATTAGTGTGTGTTAACATACAATAATTAGTGTGTGCATTGGCTTGTGCACACACTAATTAGTGTATTTTAACATACACTAATTATTACTTGCATTGGCTATTGTAATTGGCTTGTGCACACACTAATTAGTGTATGTAAACATACACTAATTAGTGTGTGCATTGGCTTGTGTAATTGGACTAATTACAAACCAACGTACACACTAATTAGTTTGGGATAAGTGTGTGTAATTTGACTAATTACACACTAATTAGTGTGTGCATTCGCCAATACCATTGGTCAATGCACACACTAATCACACACTAAATAGTGTGTGTATTGACCAATCCAATTGACCAATGCACACACTAATTAGTGTGCGCATTGGCCAATCACCAATTGACCAATGCACACACTAATCACACACTAATCACACACTAAATAGTGTGTGTATTGGCCAATCCAATTGACCAATGCACACACTAATCACACACTAAATAGTGTGTGTATTGGCCAATCCAATTGACCAATGCACACACTAATCACACACTAATTAGTGTGCGCATTGGCCAATCACCAATTGACCAATGCAGACACTAATCACACACTAAATAGTCTGCGCATTGTCCAATCACATTGGTCAATGCACACACTAATCACACAATAAATAGTGTGTGTTAAGACACACTAATTAATGTGTCAGCACACACTAATCCCAAACTAATTAGTATGTACGTTGGCCAATCCAATTGATGTACACATTGGTCAATGCACACACTAATCACACACTGATTAGTGTGTGTTAACACACACTGATTAGTGTGTGTTAACACACACTAATTAGTGTGTGCATGGCCAATCCCAAATTTAACATATTAGGTTTTGCAAGTAATAAATTTAACAAATTTGACAAATTTAACAAGTTTAGATTTTGCAAGTAACTAATAATTAACAAATTTAGGTTTTGGTGTGTCTTTACTTACACTAATTAGTGTGTAATGAACACATGCACTAATTAGTGTGTAAAGAACACATGCTAGCGCGCGAGCTACCCTGGCACTGACTGCCAGAAGAGCGCCGACGTGAATCTGGGACAGAAGGTGGGATAGGTGATGGATAGGTAGACGCGCGTGGCGTCGGACCCTGTGGCGTCCCACCCAACGGTGTCAGACCCTGGGGCGTCGGACCTTGTGAAGGAAAAGATGAACCTGGAGCTGTAGCTGGAAAAATCTACAGGTACGGAGTGCCACCAGTCGGAGTAGAGACCTCTGATAATCCAAAAGCTGCTAGCTGCGCCGGTGCATAGCACTGCGTAAGGGTCTGCTGCGAACCTAACCACTCAGCCCGAAGACGCAATGCCCTCTCCACATCGGGATCGGTCACAAGCATGGCAGCGGACCCACCAAGAGCGTCCCGAAACCAGCCGAACCCTGATGATGACTGCTAAGGCAACTGCTGTGAATGATAGGCAGAGAGAGCGTCGGGATATGACATCCCGTCTGCCATGAAATCCTCAATGCTGCGAAAGCGTGGTGTGGAAGAAGAAGACATGGTCTGCATTTATTACGACAAATATTAAACTACGGTATGAAAATTCGAATATATGATTAAAAATTTACACATTGATTTTTTTCAAACATTGGATTTTTTAACATTGGATTCTCTATAGTATCCAATGTTGAAAGAATCCAATGTGGAAAGAATTCAAGGTGTGTCTACAACCTATAAAAGAGTCTTGCAAAGCCTTGAGTGCTAATAAGATATTAGTGTGTGTATTGACTAATAAGAGATTATTGTGTTTATGATTAGTGTGACTGTTTGCGCGATCACTTGGACGGCCATTGGGGCCTAATACGTCACCTACAACTTAATCATGGAGGTATGTTATGTTTTTGTGTTGATTACTGTTTAATTTAACATAATTAGTGTTGGCTTGTGTAATTGGCTTGTGCACACACTAATTAGTGTGTGTTAACATACACTAATTAGTGTGTGCATTAGATTGTGCACACACTAATTAGTGTGTGTTAACATACACTAATTAGTGTGTGCATTAGATTGTGCACACACTAACTAGTGTGTGTTAACACACACTAAACAATTGGCTTGTGCACACACTAATTAGTGTGTGTTAACATACACTAATTAGTGTGTGCATTGGCTTCTGCACACACTAATTAGTGTGTGTTAACATACACTAATTAGTGTGTGCATTGGCTTGTGTAATTGGCTTGTGCACACACTAATTAGTGTGTGTTAACATACACTAATTATTACTTGCATTGGCTATTGTAATTGGCTTGTGCACACACTAATTAGTGTGTGTTAACATACACTGGTTAGTGTGTGCATTGGCTTGTGTAATTGGACTAATTACACACCAACGTACACTCTAATTAGTTTGGGATTAGTGTGTGTAATTTGACTAATTACACAGTAATTAGTGTGTGCATTGGCCAATCCCATTGGTCAATGCACACACTAATCACACACTAAATAGTGTGTGTATTGGCCAATCCAATTGACCAATGCACACACTAATTACACACTAGTTAGTGTGCGCATTGGCCAATTACCAATTGACCAATGCACACACTAATCACACACTAAATAGTGTGTGTATTGGCCAATCCAATTGACCAATGCACACACTAATTACACACTAATTAGTGTGCGCATTGGCCAATCTTCACTTGACCAATGCACACACTAATCACACACTAAATAGTGTGCGCATTGTCCAATCACATTGGTCAATGCACACACTAATCACACAATAAATAGTGTGTGTTAAGACACACTAATTAGTGTGTTAGCACACACTAATCGCAAACTAATTAGTGTGTACGTTGGCCAATCCACTTGATGCACACATTGGTCAATGCACACACTAATTGGTCAATGCACACACTAATCACACACTAATTAGTGTGTGTTAACACAACTAATTAGTGTGTGCATGGCTGTTGGACAGGGAGCGACTCACACACCCATGAAGTGCATGCAAACACTACCTATATCAACATAATGTCAATCGAGGACGCAGATGACACGATAGGCACACGGAGGAAATCTCTTAAGCTTGTCGGGCTGAGACCATCCTACACATACAACACTCTGGAAGGCCAACTAAACCACAATCAAAAACCTCACTGCTCTCAACTACACCACCTAGCCACATACACACATACCGAAGGTAACTCACCTAATCATGCCAGATTCCTACGAAACATAAGGAACACCATCCCCTCACTAGGATACACCTGTCCCTAAGCTTCTACACTCAAAACCCTCACTCTAAACCCATCTGCGGAAAACGCGTAGGATGAAAGAAGAGAATTTTGAAAGTGCCCGAAACTGAAATTTATGAGTACCTATGCGTAGCTTATGTCGCCACGACTCTATAGACTACTAGCACACAGAAAACAGACATTGTTTGATACACTTACGGCCACATATAGCTCGTTGATGCGTCGGTGTGTGCGCTTCGTCTCGCGTGGAATGCTTGGCATCGTCGCGTAGCTCTCCTCGAGCCTACAACAATGGTGTATTAGGATCTCCAATGTGTTGAGCGAGCCGGGCGTAGCCAGAGGATGAAGCTCACGCTCACTCTCTTTCTCTCTCACACACAGTAGACGGCAGCGCTAAGTTTTGATTATGATTAAAAGTCTTTTTTACAAAATGACCTAGGTACCTTATATACTAAGGCTACCTTAGGTTTAACCAAAAATGGGGTTGAAAGGGTCAAATGGCTTTGTATTTACAATCTGGAAGTGCCATTGCACCCCGGCTTCTAAAACTAGAATAACTACTCATTACAAATGACGTTTATAGCCATAATCCGCAGCATTTCATAACTCGCAAAAGAATAGACTTTGGTACGAAACTTGAGTTATGTTGTGTTGTTGACCCAGCGGTCAACATTTCCCCCTTCCGCGTTCATGTCGTCCCCGACATGACCTGATTGTCGATGGCGATGTGGTCTTTGCTGTCCTTTTGGCTTCATCTGTTGCACTGCTTGTAACTTTGTCGAACCACAACAAGAACTATGATCCATTAGAGCGGACATCTATCATCATAACCATTCATCTTTTGAGATCCTCTGATTACTTTTATGTCTGCTCTTCTTGATTGGGGACTTCTTTGTTCCTGTGCAATCATGTTGTTAGTGTTGTCTGCAGCTTTGTCATTGTAGGCCATTCTTCAACTCTCCATTGAGGAGAAGTATGCTATGATCTGAAATTGGTGCTCCAATTCATTGGTGAATTGATTTGAGTAGCATTTCCTTATTGTTGATGTAGAAGGAATATGTACAAGAGGATGGTGATAGGTGTCTTTAGATTAGGGTCTAAAACCTGGATGACCAAAGGGAAAAAACCCGGTGGGAAAAAAATGCCTTTGGTATACGCTCTTATTGGAGTTGAGCAGTTGAACGTGAAGTACATGTTCATGAAGGGTGAGTGCTTGGGTGAAACACGGAAAGTGCCTGATGCAAGTGCCAATTATGGGACACTCTATATGCATATGAGAAATTTTGTCAACAAAAGCATGCAATGTGAAAGAAGGAGATGATGGGTGTTTCGAGAAATAAATGTAGCACATGTGACATCAAAAGATGTCTCAATAGCTTCCACCTTTCCAAGAAGGGTTTTCGATGTAGAAGTTTCTCCACTCGTATCTCACTGTGCTCAGTACGTGAGTGTCTTTTGGACCTTCTCCTTCACTTCACTAGACTTAAGTACTTAGACTTCGACTCTTTTGCTCACCTATACCAACATGAGCGACACAACGTAAATATGCTCAACTCTTCCAGCTTGAGCAGTACCTAGAATAGCTAAGACGCTTAGACCACAGAGAATATTACTCGAAGCTTTGGGACTAACACCTCACTCATTTTGTGGCTTAGCTACTCGACTCTGACTTGTATGACTTGTCGGTTGCATGTTGACATTGCTTTGTGACAAGTTCTTCGGATGTTGTAGTGGGTGCTGAGATATACTTCGTGAAGTTTCATCGTTTCCCTGTACCTTCTTCTCTTTGTAGTGCTCAGGCCTCTCGTCAGTCTTTTCTTCATGTGGATTATGGATTTTTAAAAATTTTTCTTAATAATAAACAAAGAAAATCTTAAAACAACTCAACAAAAGAAAACCATTCAAATAGAAATCTAAATGCTATGTACACTATACACATGTCCCTAGGGGCTCATATATGGATTTTGTCCCCATACTCCTTTGTAACACTACTATGAGGGCATATACTCTAAATTTTGTCAAAAATTTATCACAATAAAATGTAAAAATTCAATGCATCTCACAAAACATTTCCCTCTAATAGTCATAATGTTAGGTCCGCATTCAAAATGCCTCCCCCCTTCCTATTTGGTGTCATCCTTTACAACAGGGTATCGCAAAGGGTATGTGTTGTGCTTGGGCAATTAAATGTTGTGCCTATGCAAGCCTTGTAATGTAGCCCTATTATGCATACACAGTCAATGCATGGAAAAGATTTATGTTGTGCAAGATGTGGGTATAAGCAATTTGCTTATTGGCATTTGTTGGCGAGGCTTCCTATTCTAAGCAATGTAATGGTCTTTAAAGCTCCTGTATCGTTGCTTGATTGAAGCGACTTGCTCTCTTCTAACTGTACTGTAATCGTAGGAAGAATTATAAGAATTCAAGCGGCGATGCACTGACAGCAGTTTTGTTGTTCTTCTTTGGGACCCATTTCTTTGCGATTATTGGCTGTTTTGTTGCTGACGCTCGTTTGGGAACCCATACTTGCCCGTGCTTCGTTTGTGTTTGAAGAGACTTCTTTGGGATCCACCTTTTTGTTGTGTGAGTCGACAGTGGTCTTTGCTTCAGCCCTTGTACGCTTGGTTGGGGACGGGATTCAGGCTTTGAGAATTGATACTGTGGTTGTTTGGGAATCCAAATGAATTCCTGACTTTTTTGTGCTTGAATCAACTTCTTTGGAGCCCAAACCTGAGTTGTGAAAGCTTGCGACTTTGTGATATTCTTACCCGTTCGTGCACGCTTTCCTTGTTTTTGTTTTGGTGTTGGATCTTGCGATTTGTCATTAGAGATCTTTGTCTTCTTGATCCATATCTGTTTTTGGCCGATCTGGATTTTTGGTATCCAGATTTGTCGAGCTTTTTGGCTTTGACTTGTTGTCCTGTTCTTTTGACCTCTCATGGTTGTTGCTGAAGGGGTTGGTGATAGTGATGGCGTGAGTTGATGATAGGGGATGTCGTAAGATTCATCACTATCGCTACTATCCTCAGCAAGGTTGACTTCTTGTACTTTCCCTTGATTTTTTGGCTGGTAGTGGAAAGTTACTGTCTGTTTGCTCATGGGTGGTAGTTTCTTGGAGGACTTTTCTAGCCCATTGATTAGAGCATTGTTAGCTCGTTGCTCTAGTTGTATTCCTCCTACCTGAGTCTTTGCATCCTTATTAGGAGCCCTGTATGAGGATGCTTCTGGTGGCTGTGTCTTCATCGAGGACTTTGGAATCCACTTTTGATGCACTTTATTCGTGTAGCGATGACATTGATTCCCAGGTCGTTGATCTTCTTGAAGCTCGAAGTGTTCTACAGAGTCATAGAACTCGTCGTCTTCTTCATTCTTTGATTCTCCACATTTCTTTGTTTGCTCCTTATTTCGAGAGTTTGTTGATGTCTGGTTCTCTTCGTTTTCCTAGAATACACTCACTTCAAAATAAGGAACGACATCATAGCCATTTTCATCACAAAACTTTGTTGTGGGAGCATCCTCCACGGCGCACACGTCCAGAGTAGCCAAGATGTGTTCCCATCCAAAAGGCTCTAACTCTTCTTCGGGAAATGGTTCTGGGATATAGTCCATATCCTCTATAACCGGCTCTAGGATACATTCCTCACGTTTCAAGCTACCACATTGTGAAGCTCCACACATCCACAGTTCTTTAGGCTTATCTAACCAAGCTGGAAGTTCTGATCCTGCTATTGTGGCGGAATCAAACTCCTCGACCGGTGTTCTCATCACATCCCTATAGCTATGGTCCCTCAAGTTTATCTTTGTTATGGTTTCCATACGTCTCAGGTATATATGGTCATAACCCCAATCTTGGACCATTTTCAATTGTCACATGAATGGTCTTCCCAGAATGATGTCATAGTTGTTCTTCTTGCCAAAGTCAACAACAACAAAAGTCTGTTCATATTCAATGCCACAAGAAGTAACAAGTACTTTTTCTAGCAGTCCTAGGGGCTTTTCCTTGTGTCCGTCTGCAAGCTGCAGGGTCATTCGTGTGGATATCAAGGCAGGTTGTCCCCATTTTTTCCAAACCTCTTTGGTTGCAATGGCCACACCAGCTCCACTGTCAAGGATTGCCATGGTTTTTACACCATTGAATTCCAAAGGAAGTGTGGTGTTTCCATCTTCTCCCTCGTAATACTCGCCTACCTTGTTTAATGGCACTGGCCTAGTATTTAGTTGAGGCATTTCAAGCTCTTTGATGCCTTCCTCGATTTGAGTCATTGGGGTTTTTACACCAAATTTCTCTAGACATTTACCCACATTAGCCCACATGTTTAGTCTTATTCTGAGCAACTCGGCTAACATTATTGTACAGGTGACTAGGGTAGATAGAATATCTACTAGCCCCTTTGAATCAATGGCCTTGTTGGGAGACAGTCTCTTTGATGGGACTGCAACCACATCTGACTTGGTCTCGTACTCTCCCATGTAGGACGGTAGTGTTCTTAGAGAATGGGGTTGACTATCCATAGATTGTACAGATCCTTTCTCGCCCCAATACGATTGCACGTCTAGAATCATTTGAGATCCAGTCTCAAATTCCTCTATTGGTGGTAGAAACACTCCTCGTTCATCACCAGTCTTCTCTACTCGTCTTCTTAGGTCATCGGCTTCATTGGCCTCTCTAACTTGTTTCCACAATTCGTCAAGACCATCTACCTCTTTACAATCCTCAGGTATAGCTTGGTGAATTCCCTCGGAAGAGTTATCCGTGGTATTCAGTACTATCCTTGGTTCTAATGCTGGTTCTTTGAGGTTTGGTCTGTGCTTATGACTAGAATCTGGCTCTTTTAGTTCCTGGTTTGGTGGGATTACTTGTGTAGGCATGACACGGATCACATCCTCAAGTTTTGCAATTGGTGGTTCTAATAAAGCTTGGGCTGTTTGAATCATTTTCTGCCACATTTCAAACCTTTGCTTTTCTAGTTCAGCATAGGGATATGTCATCCACCTGTTGATAGCCGTTTTTCGGCTCTCCATAATTGCCATAGTAAGCTACCTCACCCTACCAAAATCACCCAAACACTATGGCTATCCCTACCATTTCATTGTAAATAGGCGTGTGTGAGTTAGGGAACTTTTCCCATATTTTCTTAAAAACCCTAAATTAGCTAGTCACTGGGCTAGTTGAGTAAAAAAATAAAAAAAATAATAAATATTATGGCCCATTTGTGTGTAAATGTTTCATTATATAAGTGGCCTAAATATAGGGATTTTTATAATTATTTTGATATTTATTTAAATATTTATACCTAGGTGTGTGTTTTATTAAATTTACCTTCTTTCATCCTCTTGCACCATAAGTATATTTTTTGCCAATATGTACATACTCTAACCTCATATTTTTCCTTTATACAAATCACTCCCACATTTTCACCCTCACCCTCGTGAAAATTAAAAATTGACTTCTACTCATTGGTCACGCTTATTATATTATTTACTTGCATACCTTTTCCTCTTTCACCCAAAATAATTCAAAGAGGGACCATATCATATGATTCCAATATCTTTCCATATCCATAACTCCTCCATATTTTTATTATTATTTTTACTCATTATTCTAACACCACGTGCTCATTGAGCTAAAGTGCATGAATAGTCCATACACTAGTCCCACCATGTATATATTTCTTTATTCACCAATAATCCTCCTCCATGCATGGGTCAAGGGCAACTTGGATGCTTTGTATTATAATATGACAAAGGAGGGGCTCACTCTTGGATGCATTGTACAAATTCAACAAAGGAGGGGGCCACTAAAAGACTTTTGCAAGCATAAAAAACAGGCTTTTCGGTGAGAATTTTGGCACCTATCTCCACTCCGAATTAGGAGCGGTGGTCAAAAGAGAAAATGTAGCCCACGCTCTAAATAATCACCTCAAATTGTTTTATAGTTTTTTAAGCTACCAGCAGTGAGCTATGATTTTTTGAGTGGACCCCAGTCTGCCCACTTTTCTCACAAGTAGCCCTTAGTCTTCTCTCACCCTTCCACACACCTACTCACTCTTACACATCCCTCCCTCCTTCCCTCACTCAAACCTGCAATTTCCATGGCTTCTCCCACCCTCTTCACCATTACCCTTCTCTCTCATCCCTATAGTTCTTTTATGAACCTCTACATACATACACCCTCTCCATGTCTCTCTCTATTGCTTCTATGTTACAATTTCATTTACCTCTCCTAAAAATATCTAAAATTCAGCATCTTAACCATGATAACTTTTGCAAATTGAGGATTTTTCATCAACAAATCCTCTTTTCATCGTGGTGGTGAACCGTGGCGGCGGCGTAAAGAAGCGAAGAAGAAGAAGAAGACCAACGGTCATTTTTTTCACAATCTACACAAGGGTGAGTTCAAGCTTCTTCAAAGCTTCACCATCTCAATGATTCTCTTTTAATTCACCCCTCTTCCTTCATCAAATCAACTCACTCTACCCATTGTAAATGTAACATTAACTTTCTAGTGATTACTAACGACTAACATACTAACACAAAATAGCATTGACCTAACCATAAAAGACACCTCACCTCAAGACATGTGTATAGTAACTCTCTCTCTCTCTCTCTCTCTCTCTCTCTCTCTCTCTCTCTCTCTCTCTCTCCTTACTTACTTTCACCTTATCTACCATCAATAATGCTCTCTTTTGAGCCCACACCCATGACTCAAGCAGACAAAGAAGGCCCGCAATGTTTTGATATTCAAAAAAATCATAATCCTGATTTGTTAGCTTGTAAATTAGGATTTCCAATAATCTTTATGAGGGGTCTCCAACCTATAAATAGACCCCTCTCCTTCTTGTAAAACAACCTCCAACATCTCACATAGCACCCCAACACTCTATGCGTGAGGAGAGACTTAGGTGTAGCAACCACTTGTGAGATTCACTCTTGGTGTGAGAGAAGCCTTCAAGCTACACATTGCAAGTGAGAGAGCGTGAGTTCCACAAATCTCAAAACCACTATTGTATATGCTCCTTCATCGTCAATAAATTGAGGTTTGGTGCATCAAAGGCGTGATTTGACGTTCAAATCTTCGTCCTTCCATTTGTGCAATACGGTTTGGTGAATTCAAGGTGACTTGTGTATTTGAGTTTTTATCGGTTGATCTTGATTTTAGAAAGTGTTTTAGTGTGTTTTTCATTGCCAGTTTTGTGTCCATTGTAAGAGGGTATTGTGGTGAGAGGTCTCCCACACCCTAAGACAGTGTGTGTGTGTTTTGGCAATGTTTAGCAATCACTAAGCATTGAGTGAGTTTATACAAGTTCTACGATAGCATCATAACGAACCATCTCTATTTACAAGTCACAAATAAGGTATTACGCAAGATCCTTTTCTCTCTCTCTTCCCTTTGCTCTAGCTCTCTCTGGTCCAGTTTGTGTGTGTCTTGGTGTGAGGTTGTTTGTGTGTGTTGTGTGGTGCATCTTCTTGGTTGTGCCAAAATCTCTCTTGCGTCCTAGTTCGCATACCATAACTAGGTGGTGCCCCTATCTTGTTTGGGTTTGGCTGTGGGTTTGTTGTTGTGTTGTGCTTGTGGTTGCCCCAGCCCCAATTGAGCAGTACGGGAGCCTTGAGGGGTGTTTAGAGGTCGCCTCTCTTGTTGCCCGCCCCGGACCCCCTCAATTTTGGTGCCCCCACTGAGGAGCGATTGTGTACTTATTGTTGTTGTATGGCATGAATGCTTAAATTTCAGCATAATCAAGTAGATTATATGAATCATGGAAACATGTATGACCGATTTTAGTTTCAAGGAAACAAAATTGATCTAGAATACGGTTCAGATTATGCATAACATAAGAAAGGAAAAAAACAATTTCACATAAGAATCTAGAATTCATGTTGAAAGACCTTTCAAAACTTTGTGTAGTTAGTGGATGATTGTTTGGAACTAATCTTTGTGTGGTTCTAGCATTGAGAGACTATGACACGCTATACCTTTGATGATATCCCAATCTTCTTCGGAAATCCAGAAGAAGATGTTGATGATTTTCTTGCTGATTTTAGAATGGTTTGTCATATCCTTGGTAAAAGGGATGACATTGAAAAAGGGGATTTTCTATTGCTATGCCTTAGAGGCAACGCTGAGCAATGGTTTTGGAGTATGTCTTCTCAGATTGAAGATGGATATACCCAAATTTCCAAAGCTTTGAAGGCCAGATTCTCTAAAGTTCCAACAATGGAGAAAGCATGGGCTTCACTGCGGAGACTTCAACAACATGGTGAAGACTACTATGCTTATGAGGATATTTTTTCTCGTCAATGGGAAGGATGTGGATTTAGTTCTACATTTCCAGATTATGTAAAAATGGATCAATTTATTTCGGGTTTGTCTCCTTTCCTAAAGACTAAGGTTACTTGTAGTGGACCCTCTACCTTTGAAGAAGCGGTCACTATTGCCCGAAGGAAGTTTCACAAGTACTTCTACATCAAAAATGGTTTCCATCATGCTGGAAGAACCAACCATCATGAAAGTGTTTCTATCAAGGAGTCATTTCCTTTGCCATACTTGTCTCCTTCTCCTCCGACAAATGTTGAAGAAGTTACTTACATGCTAGCTGATTATTCAAGTGCTAAAGTGTGTGGCCAAGATTCAAATGTGGAATCTCTTTCTTCTACCTTTATCACAAGCATACGAAAATCGACACAAGATATCTCAAATGGCATTGATGATTCAATAATGGATATATCCAACCCTTTGGTGGAGGATCAATTTCTAGTCTGAGCAGACGAAGCTTTTGTGCAACATGACTCTATGGAGAATGAAGACCTTGAAGGTAACCTTGATCTTATGGAATGTTCTGAGAGTGTATCTTGTCTAAAAGAAGAGAGTGAAGAAGAAGATGAAATCATAGGTGGAGAGATCATAGACCACATTGATCATAAAGAGATGATTGTGTACATGGAAAGCCAACTCCAAAACAAAGTAGAAGAGTGTGAGTTGAATCCATGTGAGGATAATCTTGAAGAAGTGTTTGAGGATGTTGAAAAGCACTGGTATGACCCATGTATGTTAAGCATGGAGGAACCTATCATGCAAGAAGCCAAAGTTTTCACAAAATCAAACAGTAATCCATCAACCTTTGAGGTGGTACAAAGTGAGGAGTTACAACCTTGCCAAAGGGGGGGCTTAGAAGTGGATGAAGAACAAGGGAGAGTAGTAAAAATTAAATCATAAAAGGAAACTGTCAGAAGGGTATCATTCTCTCCAATGGTGTTTTAGTGGGTGGCTCTTCATTCATGGGACAATCTCTTAGCAAGAAAATCCAAACTTTGGAAGCCCCAATCATCTTCACATTGGGTTTCACCGCTTTAAAGTCAACTTCTCCTTTCTTCACATATACCTTTCATCGAGGGCACCATACCTTCTTAAGTGGAGGAGGACATGAATACTTGGTGATGAATGGAGGTTTCCATACCTTCTTCATTTGGTTCTTTGGTGTATGGAGGTCGCACATTGTGATGCTGCTGGTCTTCATCATAGATGAAAAACTTGTTGATTGCTACATGTAGATATTTCATCAATCAGTACCAAAATCTATTCTCTTCCAATGTGTTGGAAGCAATAGAAACCTTCGTCTATTATCCACTTATGTGGTAAACTATTTGCAATACCTTCCAATAGCAGCTGGAAGCATGGATCAAGCTTTCCTAAATCATGAAGGCCATATAATTTTTGACTTGGTGAGCCTACCCAGGTTGAATGAATTTTATGAGCTACAGCTCAGGAATTCGCTCATACAAGCTCTTGAAGATCGTAGCAGATACATCAACTTTACACAGGAGGAAGAGCAACCAATCTTTTATATCACATTCATAGTGATAGATGCAATGATGGACAACAGTAAAATCTACAAGTTTCTTCAACCGAAATCAGTAAGTGATTCCATACCATACATCTCGCTTTGGGAAAGATATTTCAAGATCTTTGATCCTGGGGGGTGCTTATGGAAACTTTCTCAATGGAGGAGGTTTACTCCGTCACTTCATTTCATCTTGCTATTGGCTCGGAGAACCTTCCATATCACAAAAGATTTTTTAATCATACAACAAAGGTTCTTCAAAGATAAGAGCAGACAAAGACATACGTTACATAATATACATGTTGTCTGATCAGATAAATGGTACATGAATGTACCATTATCTAACGGGGGGGGCTAATGATAGCTGTTTTTCGGCTCTCCATAATTGCCATAGTAAGCTACCTCACCCTACCAAAATCACCCAAACACTATGGCTATCCCTACCATTTCACTGTAAATAGGCGTGTGTGAGTTAGGGAACTTTTTCCATATTTTCTTAAAAACCCTAAATTAGCTAGTCACTGGGCTAGTTGAGTAAAAAAATAAAAAATAATAAAAATAATAATAAATATTATGGCCCATTTGTGTGTAAATGTTTCATTATATAAGTGGCCTAAATATAGGGATTTTTATAATTATTTTGATATTTATTTAAATATTTATACCTAGGTGTGTGTTTTATTAAATTTACCTTCTTTCATCCTCTTGCACCATAAGCATATTTTTTGCCAATATGTACATACTATAACCTCATATTTTTCCTTTATACAAATCACTCCCACATTTTCACCCTCACCCTCGTGAAAACAAAAAATTGACTTCTACTCATTGGTCACGTTTATTATATTATTTACTTGCATACCTTTTCCTCTTTCACCCAAAATAATTCAAAGAGGGACCATATCATATGATTCCAATATCTTTCCATATCCATAACTCCTCCATATTTTTATTATTATTTTTACTCATTATTCTAACACCATGTGCTCATTGAGCTAAAGTGCATGAATAGTCCATACACTAGTCCCAGCATGTATATATTTCTTTATTCACCAATAATCCTCCTCCATGCATGGGTCAAGGGCAACTTGGATGCTTTGTATTATAATATGACATAGGAGGGGCTCACTCTTGTATGCATTGTACAAATTCAACAAAAGAGGGGGCCACTAAAAGACTTTTGCAGGCATAAATAACAGGCTTTTTGGTGAGAATTTTGGCACCTATCTCCACTCTAAATTAGGAGCGGTGGTCAAAAGAGAAAATGTAGCCCACGCTCTGAATAATCACCTCAAATTTTTTTCATGATTTTTGGAGCCACCAGCGGTGAGCTATGAGTTTTTGAGTGGACCCCAGTCTGCCCACTTTTCTCACAAGTAGCCCTTAGTCTTCTCTCACCCTTCCACACACCTACTCACTCTTACACATCCCTCCCTCTCCTTCCCTCACTCAAACCTGCAATTTCCATGGCTTCTCCCACCCTCTTCACCATTACCCTTCTCTTTCATCCCTATAGTTCTTTTATGAACCTGTACATACATACACCCTCTCCATGTCTCTCTCTATTGCTTCTATGTTACAATTTCATTTACCTCTCCTAAAAATATCTAAAATTCAGCATCTTAACCATGATAACTTCTGCAAATTGAGGATTTTTCATCAACAAATCCTCTTTTCATCGTGGTGGTCAACCGTGGCGGCGGCGTAAAGAAGCGAAGAAGAAGAAGAAGACCAGCGGTCATTTTTTTCACAATCTACACAAGGGTGAGTTCAAGCTTCTTCAAAGCTTCACCATCTCAATGATTCTCTTTTAATTCACCCCTCTTCCTTCATCAAATCAACTCACTCTACCCATTGTAAATGTAACATTAACTTTCTAGTGATTACTAACGACTAACATGCTAACACAAAATAGCATTGACCTAACCATAAAAGACACCTCACCTCAAGACATGTGTATAGTAACTCTCTCTCTCTCTCTCTCTCTCTCTCTCTCTCTCTCTCTCTCTCTTTCTCTCTCCTTACTTACTTTCACCTTATCTACCATCAATAATGCTCTCTTTTGAGCCCACACCCATGACTCAAGCAGACAAAGAAGGCCCGCAATGTTTTGATATTCAAAAAAATCATAATCCTGATTTGTTAGCTTGTAAATTAGGATTTCCAATAATCTTTATGAGGGGTCTCCAACCTATAAATAGACCCCTCTCCTTCTTGTAAAACAACCTCCAACATCTCACATAGCACCCCAACACTCTATGCGTGAGGAGAGACTTAGGTGTAGCAACCACTTGTGAGCTTCACTCTTGGTGTGAGAGAAGTCTTCAAGCTACACATTGCAAGTGAGAGAGCGTGAGTTCCACAAATCTCAAAACCACTATTGTATATGCTCCTTCATCATCAATAAATTGAGGTTTGGTGCATCAAAGGCGTGATTTGACGTTCAAATCTTCGTCCTTCCATTTGTGCAATACGGTTTGGTGAATTCAAGGTGACTTGTGTATTTGAGTTTTTATCGGTTGATCTTGATTTTAGAAAGTGTTTTAGTGTGTTTTTCATTGCCAGTTTTGCGTCCATTGTAAGAGGGTATTGTGGTGAGAGGTCTCCCACACCCTAAGACAGTGTGTGTGTGTTTTGGCAATGTTTAGCAATCACTAAGCATTGAGTGAGTTTATACAAGTTCTACGATAGCATCATAACGAACCATCTCCATTTGCAAGTCACAAATAAGGTATTACGCAAGATCCTTTTCTCTCTCTCTTCCCTTTGCTCTAGCTCTCTGTGGTCCAGTTTGTGTGTGTCTTGGTGTGAGGTTGTTTGTGTGTGTTGTGTGGTGCATCTTCTTGGTTGTGCCAAAATCTCTCTTGCGTCCTAGTTCGCATACCATAACTAGGTGGTGCCCCTATCTTGTTTGGGTTTGGCTGTGGGTTTGTTGTTGTGTTGTGCTTGTGGTTGCCCCAACCCCAATTGAGCAGCACGGGAGCCTTGAGGGGTGTTTAGAGGTCGCCTCTATTGTTGCCCGCCCCGGACCGCCTCACTGTGTTATTGGGTTTGGTTGCTTTTGAGCCTCGCATCATAGGCTTTCAAGAGGGCATCTAATGTCTCATTAACCTTCTCTGCCAACACAGATCCTCTTGAACTAGCACTTCTCGGTTTCTCATCCGTGGATGGTTCTTCTAGAGGTTTACCCATCTGTGTAAGAGAAGGTGCCTCCTTTTCCTCATGGTGTTTTATCTTCTCCTCAGCTTCGGTAAGCTTCTCAGCTAGGGATTTTTGCTCTCGTTCCCTGCGTGCTTTCATCCTAGTCTTTCTAGCTTTCCAACTATTTCGTTTGCTCTTGGTTTTCTGACTTGGTGCGTTTGTCTTTGGTACATCATCTGTCTTTGGACTCGTGTCACTTTCCATGTTCTTTGTCTTTGGATTCTCATCAGCTTTCTTTTGGGCTTGTGCTCTCGTAACCACTTGAACTGGTACGACGTTTTCATTTTCTGAGCTACTAGGTAGCTGAACAATCCCTGATACATTTGTCGTGATTTTCCTGATTTGGTTTGGTTTTTTTGGACAATCGGGGATCAAGTGAGTGATGCCACACTCAAGACAATAGGCATTTACTTCAGTGATCTCCGTATGAGGACATTGTTTGACCAAGTGGTTGTCAAGACTTTTGTGACAATCTGTCTCTGGTTGAGGAGATTCTTTTAGCATTTCCTCTTGGCTATAAGCAAGCTTTGACCTAGATAAGCCGCTATTTTCAATGAATCGCAATGTCCTTTCGTCCATTTCATACCTTCTTTCTTTCGACTGAAACCCAGGAGGTGGAGGTTGTACCGGCCTCACCACTCCATGTGTTTCTCTCACATTTTGTTGCTCCAAAGGGTAGTACTCACTTTGGTTGCTATACCACATTGTAGCTGGTACTGGCGGTGGTTTATTTGATGCTTTCATCATTGGCATATATCTCATGTCTACTGGCATTCTAGCACCTGGCAGCGGAGGTTGTTGTCCTAAGATAAGCTGTGGTCTTAAAACTCCTACTGGTCCTGGTGCATTTCCCCTAATGTATCTAGGTGGAGTAGGTGCCTCTGGAACAGGTTGTACATACCTCTCCCTAGCATTTTCCATGCTATAATAGCACTCTTCCCCCGTATGGTTCGTCCATTTTCTCTCAATTTCACACCACTTCGGCTCTCCCGAATCAGACCTTACAAGAGGAATCAACCTGTTGACCAAGTCGTCGATAAGCTTTTATTGATCAATAGGTGCCATTGGCTTGGCAATGGACTCACTTATCTGTGAAACACTGTGCTGAGAGGATGTGTCATCCATCTCCTTGACTCTTTAAATCCTTTTCTTTGTATGCCTCACAGTTATCCACTAGATAAAGAGCTTCTTTGATCAACTCGTTTAGCGTCATCCTCCTTATCATATGCAGATCCTTTTGAAGGCCCTCATCTCTCATTCCCTGGATAAAGATCAGCATCAGTCATGCTTGCGTAGGTAATTCCGCTCTCAGACAGAGCTTAAAATATCTCTTGAGCCGTAATGATGCTTTGCGTACTGATTCATCCTCTTTCTGTTTGAATCTATGGATTTGCGAGACCATGTTGTGAGCAATGCCTTTTGGCGAGAATTCTTCAATAAACTCCTCTAACAGCTCATCTAGGGTCTTAAAATCCTATTTTTCCACCGAGTTGAACCATGTAGCTGCATCATCTTCTAGAGTCAATCCAAATCCTGCAAACTGTGTCGCAAAATCTGAAACTTCCTCTGCTCTATCACTCTTCTAAAAGCCGTTACGTGATCTCTCGGATCTTCATCTCCGGAGTATTTTCTGTTTACCCATTTTTGGACTTGGGATGGTCTAACTTGCCGATTGTCTACAAGTCTAAC
This sequence comes from Adiantum capillus-veneris, assembly GCF_014529385.1. NCBI lineage: Eukaryota > Viridiplantae > Streptophyta > Polypodiopsida > Polypodiales > Pteridaceae > Adiantum > Adiantum capillus-veneris. The sequence goes on from NC_140959.1 coordinate 111,280,317, forward strand.
CAGAGAATCTCCCAATCCTTCTCTCGTTATCGCTCTTGAAGGGAATCCTGGTGGCTCTCTTCTTGGAATTCCTATAGGAATTCTCGTGTTTGGTGGAGGCATTTGTGGTCCTTCATTGACCAAATATCCACCTCTTTCTAGTACAGTCTGTGGATTTGTGCTTTCTACAACTCTGTATTCTCGTCCATACTTGTCGACAACTATAGATCTCCATTGACAGTCGACTCCGTATGTGTAGACATATAAGAGCTTGTAATCCGTTATCTCTTCTAGGTATGGATCTGAGCACCTATAAAGATTGACCTCATTGTCGTCAATGTATCTATATAGTCCTTCACTCTCATGACCAATCATCCAAACTCTCTCAACAAGATGGGTCTTTATCAATTGCAAGTTTGGAAGATCCATTGTGGGAGGATATTCCTCTATCGTCGGGATCTCCAAGCTTGTGTAAGCTGCGTTTGAATCTAGGGTAGACATGATTTCTGGGCTTAAGAGCTTTTGCTTGGTTCAAGTACATTAGTTCACTGTGTTCAAGTGCTTTGGTTAGGGAAAAGTCGAAACTATGTCCAAAACCGCAACCGTTTCGTCACAATTCTTGCAAATTGTCGCTTTTAGACACCCCTAACTTCCGGATGAATTTTGAGGCCTCAAACGATGTTTTTTTCAAAGTTGAACTTAATAGTTGTTCAAGTTTTTCTCTAAGATCTGTAGAGCCGCTCTCAAGCTACGTTTTGATATAAAAACTTTTCCGATCAGATACCGTTTGTGAAAGTTATGGCTAAAACAGTGAAATGCAGTTTAGACTGGTCAAAATGAGTCCAAATTCAATTTTGAAAAAAGATTTGGGATCTCTGTGACACTGTGAACACTTCTGTGTGGTCAAAAGCACAGTTGGACCCTAAAACTGGCCTAGAGACATCCTACGCGTAGGATGTCTATATGCTCAGATTTGAACAAAATTTGGTCCAGAGACTCCCCTTGAGTCCAACAACACAATGGTATGCTCAGAATTTCATTTGGATTTAAAAATGGCCTTGAGACATCCTACGCATAGGATGTCTTTTTGCTCAGAATGACTTGAAATTTTCACCCCAGCTTCACCTTGATGTGCTGATCACAGTGGTGTGCTTATAAAATGGTTTTGAGTCCTAAATCAAGCTAGAGACATCCTACGCGTAGGATGTCTTTTTACTCTGTTTTAGCTCAAACTTGCACTGTAGCTTCCCCTTGATGTGCTAAACTCACAGCTATTTTTACTTTTTGATTCTGACATCTATAGGTTGGTCAAATGATTAAGAATCTTCTTCATAAGCCTGATGTCTGTTCTGATGAATTCCCAAGTCAAATCAACTCCAAATTGGACTAAATTTGTCTAGGAGGCTTGCCTAAGGCTATACAATAGCATGATATGGTCACAGTAGAATTTTGGTTTCAGAATTATGCATTAGATATCCTACGCGTAGGATGTCTTTTTGCTCAGAATGAACCCAAACTTGAACTACAGACTCTCCTTAAGGTGCTGATCACTGGGGTATGCTCAAAATTAAGTTTGGAGTGCCAAATCACACATATGACATCCTACGCGTAGGATGTCTTTTTGGCCTGTTTGACCCCAGACTTGTCCCACAGCTTCCCCTTGATGTCAGCAACCCAGTGGTACGCTCAGATTTTGGTTTGGATTTCAAAAGATCCCAATTTTAGCTGTTCTAGTCTTTTTCAGTCAAAAGTGCTAAAGTCCGCTCAATCTTCCCTTTCACTGACCCAAATGAGATGAAATTTATCACGTGCACTCAATACAACATTTAGAACATGCCTATGGAGTCATCCTATGGTTTGGTCTCAAAATTATGCCTTGGACACAATTTGGGTAGGATGTCTGTCACTTCTCGTCTTTTGGCTTTGATCTGTCAAAATTTGGTAAAATTTCCACTTTCCATGTGAAAATAGGGTAAAACCTACCTTCTAAACACACTGGTCAACTCAGAATTTCAAAAAAGTGCTCAGATCACCCTGTAGACATCCTACGCGTAGGATGTCTACTGCTTAATTTTTAAGACTGAAGTGTCCCCGATGCTTCCTTATGCTCTCAGCAAGTGCAAGTATGATTCAAAATTGCAAAAACATGCAAAAATCACTCAATTAAAGTCTTTTCTAAAATTTTACGTTTTTTGACTCCGCCTTTTGGCTTTTGGTCAACAAAAATAGGGAAAAACACCCAAGTCAATATGTTACTAGGGTAAAACCTACCCTCTGAACACACTGGTGCAGTCAGAATTTTCAAATTTGGTCTCCAGAACCCCCTTGAGACATCCTATGCGTAGGATGTCTATGTTTACAGAATTGCAGGTTTTCTTCACAGAACCCTTGCAAATGCTCTTTTATATGCACAACATCAGCCAGTCATACATAAATATCCACAAAAGCTTGTTTAATGTATTTTTACCCTCAAAAGCACACTTTTCTGTGATTTCAAATGCAATCAAGCACTTTAGCAAATAATTCAGTGATGAATAGCTCTAGATCAGAATCGGATCACTTACCTAAAGCTACTCCTACAAATCATATGGGGTTTTGCATCTATGAGTAGAAAAACGTTTCACTGCCACACACGGACTAGTAAACGTTTTTATCACCTCACAAATCACTCGACCACCACCAACTACTCTAATCCATAGATCCTAACTAAACCTATCTAGTCGCAGACCCTCGGCAAAACACACGCTTCCTGGCTATCCACTTGATCGCGGAATATCCTCTTCCGGATCCACTTAAGGAAAACGCTTTCTTTAGCCGAAACTAAATCAAGCAACCATCACACGAGTGTTAGTAGGAAACCTACTTAGGTCCTTGTGTCCCCGGGAGCGGCGCCAATGTTGGACGGGGAGCGACTCACACACCCATGAAGTGCATGCAAACACTACCTAGATCAACATAATGTCAATCGAGGACACAGATGACACGATAGGAACACAGAGGAAATCTCTTAAGCTTGTCAGGCTGAGACCATCCTACACATACAACACTCTGGAAGGCCAACTAAACCACAATTAAAAACCTCACTGCTCTCAACTACACCACCTAGCCACATACACACATACCGAAGGTAACTCACCTAATCATGCTAGATTCCTACGAAACATAAGGAACACCATCCCCTCACTAGGATACACCTGTCCCTAAGCTTCTACACTCAAAACCCTCACTCTAAACCCATCTGCGGAAAACGCGTAGGATGAAAGAAGAGAATTTTGAAAGTGCCCGAAAATGAAATTTATGAGTACCTATGCGTAGCTTATGTCGCCACGACTCTATAGACTACTAGCACACAGAAAACAGACATCGTTTGATACACTTACGGCCACATATAGCTCGTTGATGCGTCGGTGTGTGCGCTTCGTCTCGCGTGGAATGCTTGGCATCGTCGCGTAGCTCTCCTCGAGCCTACAACAATGGTGTATTAGGATCTCCAATGTGTTGAGCGAGCCGGGCGTAGCCAGAGGATGAAGCTCACGCTCACTCTCTTTCTCTCTCACACACAGTAGACGGCAGCGCTAAGTTTTGATTATGATTAAAAGTCTTTTTTACAAAATGACCTAGGTACCTTATATACTAAGGCTACCTTAGGTTTAACCAAAAATGGGGTTGAAAGGGTCAAATGGCTTTGTATTTACAATCTGGAAGTGCCATTGCACCCCGGCTTCTAAAACTAGAATAACTACTCATTACAAATGACGTTTATAGCCATAATCCGCAGCATTTCATAACTCGCAAAAGAATAGACTTTGGTACGAAACTTGAGTTATGTTGTGTTGTTGACCCAGCGGTCAACAATGGCCAATCCCAAATTTAACATATTAGGTTTTGCAAGTAATAAATTTAACAAATTTGAAAAATTTAACAAGTTTAGATTTTGCAAGTAACTAATAATTAACAAATTTAGGCTTTGGTGTGTCTTTACTTACACTAATAAGTGTGTGCATTAGAATAATGCACACACTAATTAGTGTGTGTAAAGAACACATGCACTAATTAGTGTGTAAAGAACACATGCTAGCGCGCGAGCTACCCTGGCGCTGACTGCCAGAAGAGCGCTGACGTGAATCTGGGGCAGAAGGTGGGATAGGTGATGGATAGGTAGATGCCCGTGGCGTCGGACCCAACGGCGTCGGACCCTAGGGCGTTGGACCCTGTGAAGGAAAAGATGAACCTGGAGCTGTAGCTGGAAAACTCTGCAAGTACGGAATGCCACCAGTCGGAGTAGAGACCTCTGATAATCCAAAAGCTGCTAGCTGCGCCGGTGAATAGCGCTGCGTAAGGGTCTGCTGCAAATGTAACCACTCAGCCCGAAGATGCAATGCCCTCTCCACATCTGGATCGGTCACAGGCTCGGCAGCGGACCCACCAAGAGCGTCCCGAAACCAGCTGAACCCTGATGATGACTGCTGTGGCGACCGCTGTGAATGATTGGCAGAGAGAGCGTCGGGATATAACATCCCGTCCGCCATGAAATCCTCAATGCTGCGAAAGCGTGGTGTGGAAGAAGAAGACATGGTCTGCATTTATTATGACAAATATTAAACTAGGGTATAAAAATTCGAATACATGATTAAAAATTTACACATTGATTGTTTTCAAACATTGGATTTTTTAACATTGGATTCTCTATAGTATCCAATGTTGAAAGAATCCAATGTGGAAAGAATTCAAGGTGTGTCTACAACCTATAAAAGAGTCTTGCAAAGCCTTGAGTGCTAATAAGATATTAGTGTGTGTATTGACTAATAAGAGATTATTGTGTTTATGATTAGTGTGACTGTTTGCGCGATCACTTGGACGGCCATTGGGGCCTAATACGTCACCTACGACTTAATCATGGAGGTATGTTATGTTTTTGTGTTGATTACTATTTAATTTAACATAATTAGTGTTGGCTTGTGCACACACTAATTAGTGTGTGTTAACATACACTAACTAGTGTGTGCATTAGATTGTGCACACACTAATTAGTGTGTGTTAACACACATGCACTAATTAGTGTGTGCGTTGGCTTGTGTAATTGGCTTGTGCACACACTAATTAGTGTGTGTTAACATACACTAATTAGTGTGTGCATTGGCTTATGTAATTGGCTTGTGTACACACTAATTAGTGTGTGCATTGGCTTGTGCACACACTATTTAGTGTGTGTTATCATACACTAATTAGTGTGTGTTAGCATACACTAATTAGTGTGTGCATTGGCTTGTGCACACACTAATTAGTGTGTGTTAACGTACACTAATTATTACTTGAATTGGCTATTGTAATTGGCTTGTGCACACACTAATTAGTGTGTGTTAACATACACTAATTAGTGTGTGCATTGGTTGTGCACACACAAATTAGTGTATGTTAACACACACTAAATAGTGTGTTCATTGGCTTGTGTAATTGGACTAATTACACACCAACGTACACAATAATTAGTTTGAGATTAGTGTGTGTAATTTGACTAATTACATAGTAATTAGTGTGTGTATTGGCCAATCCCATTGGTCAATGCACACACTAATCACACACTAAATAGTGTGTGTATTGGCCAATCCAATTGACCAATGCACACACTAATTACACACTAATTAGTGTGCGCATTGGCCAATCACCAATTGACCAATGCACACACTAATCACACACTAAATAGTGTGTGTATTGGCCAATCCAATTGACCAATGCACACACTAATCATACACTAAATTGTGTGTGTATTGGCCAATCCAATTGACCAATACACACACTAATTACACAATGATTAGTGTGCGCATTGGCCAATCACCAATTGACCAATGCACACACTAATCACACACTAAATAGTGTGCGCATTGTCCAATCACATTGGTCAATGCACACACTAATCACACAATAAATAGTGTGTGTTAAGACACACTAATTAGCGTGTTAGCACACACTAATCCCAAACTAATTAGTGTGTACGTTGGCCAATCCAATTGATGCACACACTAATTGGTCAATGCACACACTAATCACACACTAATTAGTGTGTGCATGGCCAATCCCAAATTTAACATATTAGGTTTTGCAAGTAATAAATTTAACAAATTTGACAAATTTAACAAGTTTAGATTTTGCAAGTAACTAATAGTTAACAAATTTAGGTTTTGATGTGTCTTTACACTAATTAACAAATTTAGGTTTTGGTGTGTTTTTACTTACACTAGTTAGTGTGTTTATTAGAGTAATGCACACACTAATTAGTGTGTGTAAAGAACACATGCACTAATTAGTGTGTGTAATTAGTGTGTGTGTATGCATGTGTGTCTATGCGTGTGAAAAAATAAAAAAACATAACAACAAAACTTACATGGAATTGAAGAGCTTGTTGGGAGAGGGTAGGAGAGTGGAAGAGTAGAGATGGTGGAGAGTAGAAGAGTAGAGATGGAGGAAGAGCTCAAGGTTGTGAGGTTCGCGCTCTCGGCTTCTGTGGAGAAGATGATGCATGTGAAAAAATCAAAAAACATAATAACAAAACTTACATGGAATTGAGGAGCTTGTTGGGAGAGGGTAGGAGAGTGGAAGAGTAGAGATGGTGGAGAGTAGAAGAGTAGAGATGGAGGAAGAGCTCAAGGTTGTGAGGTTCGCGCTCTCGGCTTCTGTGGAGAAGACGATGCATGTGAAAAAATAAAAAAACATAACAACAAAACTTACATGGAATTGAAGAGCTTGTTGGGAGAGGGTAGGAGAGTGGAAGAGTATAGATGGTGGAGAGTAGAAGAGTAGAGATGGAGGAAGAGCTCAAGGTTGTGAGGTTCGCGCTCTCGGCTTCTGTGGAGAAGACGATGCAATTCGAATTTTAGGATTTTGAATTTCGCGGGGCACGCGGGTGCCCCTATTTATAAAAGGATTTGAAAATTGAATTTTCGCACCTATTACCACGTGCTTTACCGCCATTGTTACCGCGATATTTACCGCGACTATTACCGCGGCGCAATTTCGGCCCATCCACACAGATGGCCACGTTCTGACATTATTACTATTGATTTCCAAAATCTATTGGTACTATGTTTTTTATAAAATATATATAAAATAAAAGTATTCCTAGTACTTTGAAAATGACATTTTTACCTAAAAGTTTTGATTACCATGCATGTTAAATTTATTTATTTTTACTTTTTACTGATATTTTATTAACATTTTTTGGTAATTTGATTTTAATTAGTGTATGTAATTTATTAATGTAGGTTGCTTGGGATGATTTTGGCCCGTCCACTGAACCGGATAGATCACGGTGGTTGGCCGAGCGATTACCATGCCCATGCGTGTAGTGCAAATGTGCCATTGCTCGACTTCGACGGATATGCTTGAGCCATGTAGAAGATTATGGACTATGGGACGATCCTCACAAGCGTGCACGGATGGAAACAAACAATCCGCGAATTGTAGCGGCTATTGATGTCACACCTCATTGGCGTGTGGTTGGTGGAGGAGGGGAAAGGAGGGTGGAAGAGCGCATGCGCCAGGAATCCATTAGAGAAGGAGGAAGCACATCAAATCAGCCAACTGCTGCTCCCTCTACGAGTGACCACATCCCATCTCCTTATGTGGATGCAAAAGACGACCATTTGCATAGAATGGTTGAGGATCTCCTTGCACGAGAGGAGGAGCATGAACCAGAGTGTGCATGCGAAGAAGCTTCCGAAAGAACGAGGAGTGAGCTACTCGATTCAACACACACCGCACTATATGATAGATGCTCTTACTCCATTTTAAGGGCATCTCTCGAAGTCCTTAACCTTCAGGCTATGTTTGGATGGAGCAATGCTAGTGTCGACGTACTTTTGAGGTATGTATACAGATTGTGAAGGATACTTGCAAAATTGCATAAATTAGCTTCTAATGTACTTTCTTCTTGTGATAGGTTGCTAGGAAAGATGTTGCCGGCTGGAAATCACATGCCAGAGAATAGACGAAAAGCGCGTGAAGTGGTGACTGCATTAGGGATGGATTATGATCGCATTCATGCTTGTGTGAACGATTGTGTGCTCTTTCGTAATGAGCATGCCGATTGTGACACATGTCCATCGTGTGGGGAGCTTAGGTTCAAAGAAGGAATGCAGAGAAACAGAATTCCACGTAAAGTTTTGAGGCATTTTCCACTCATCCCTCGCATCCAACACATGTTTAGATCAAAGGGTACGAGCGAGCTTTTGAGTTGGGATGCAAAAAATCGCTCCACATATGGTATTATGAGAGTGCTAGCTGACTCACCAGTGTGGAAGCACATAGAGGACACATGGCCAGAGTTCAGGGATGAGCCTCGTTACTTGAGGATTGGGTTAGCTAGTGATGGTGTGAATCCATTTGGGCACCGCTCTACTTCATGGAGCAATTGGCCGGTGGTGGTTGTAAACTACAATATTCCTCCTTGGGAGGTAACAAAAAAGGGAAACATTTTACTATCACTTCTCATTCCAGGAAAGCACAAGGTAAAAAACATGGATATATATCTACAACCTCTTATTGATGAGCTTCAAGAACTATGGAGAGGCATAGATGTCATTGACATTTCACGGCCACCACGAGACCGCAAATCCGTCATCAAGTGCATCCTCATGTGGACCATGTATGATTACCCAGGAATTGGAGAGGTATCTGGTAAGTATGCACATGTTAATTGTACTCTTTGCTTTAGGTTTATCATCTCATGTGTAATGTTTGTTTACCTCTTGACAGGATTGGCAACATCTGGACATAGTGCGTGTCCCACTTGTGGCGCTTCCCTTGTGACAAAGAGACCTCCTCTTCTTGGGAAGGTGATCTATCCCAAAAACCATCGCTTCCTGCCTCCTTCACATTGTAGATATGCTCCCCCTATCAATGGAGTGCAGCCATTCCATTGGAACATGGCTGATTGGGCAAAGCATTGGGAGGAGCATCATGGTACCTCACCGCCTCCGAATGGGTTGCCAAATGGTATGTCGAGGTACTCAATCTTCTTGTCGCTCCCCTATTGGGCTTCATTGAAAATTCAGCACTTATTGGACCCTATGCATGTATTCAAAAATGTTGGGCAAGCTATATGGGATCACATAATTGGCAAGAAGGATTCATTGGATGCTAGGGAAGATTTAAGAGCCATGAGATGTCTCCCCCCTTCAGCCACGCCCCGCATGGGGGAGCGGGGAAAGATGATTCTCCCAAAAGCACCGTGAGCAAGTTATTGCATCCATCAGAACTCCAACGGGACATATGCGGTCACTCAAAGGTGCTTTCACAAAAACCAAAAAGGGTGGCTCCACTCAATTGTATGGATTGAAATCCCATGATTGGCATAAAATCCTTCAGATAAGAGTAGAACATTTTGTGGTGTCTATGTGTCCTTATATATAGGTTGACATTCACTAAGATGTTTTATTGTTTGTAGTTTGTACTTCCCATAACTATTAGTGGTTATGGGGACACTAAGGTGAAGGCTGCAATATTCAAAGTGGGTGAGATTGTGAGGTAATGGGTTTTTTTCAAGTAATATATCATGTTGTGCATGCATGAACAATGGTTTTTTTTTTCATCTACTATATTATTTGTGCCGTGTAGAGCTCCAAGGAGATAGAAGTAGAAGCCATACCAGTAGCCCATCAACTAGCAGTAGAGGCAGTGTGTGCTATTGAGGATGGATTCCCACGTACAATCCTTGTTAGCCAAATACACCCATTGCTTCACCTTGTTGAGGAGATTTCCATTTGTGGGGTGGTTCACTCTAGATGGATGCTCTTCTTGGAGTGATTCTTGAAGACTTTAAAGGATTTTGTTAGATTGAGGTCACAACCGGAGGTATGCAAAATCAATACAATATAGATAGCATTTATACGCTATGGAGTTACTAATAAAAAATATGTGGTTTTAATGTTTTCATGCGAGCATGGTAGAAGGTTGGGTGGTGCAAGAGGCATTTGTGTATGTCTCACAGTATCTCATCACAGTGGATCCATCATTGCCTCATCTGTGGAGTGAAGAAGAGGATCCTAGGAAGCACTCAACCATTCCTAGTGGAAAAGGATCACTCTTGGTCATGGATAGAGAGTTTCATGCCATAGTCAACAACTACTGTTTACTCAATGCCTCTATCATGACCAAATGGGTCAATATGTACTTGGAAGCCCGCGTAGCTAGAGAAAGGGATAGAGATGCATGGAAGAGGTCCCATGGAGGTAGACGTGCACCTCCTTTTCCTAAAGAGCTTGCGAAATAACATGATTTGATTCAAGTAGAGTGGATCCATAATGCCATGACCAATGCCAAAGCACAAGGAGAACAAATAAGCCCTAAAGAATGGGAGTATGCGCGAGGATGCTTGCGCAAGGTGAGTGTGGATATGTTATGTATGCATGTATGAAAATCACTTAATGAAATGCGATGTAACCTCTTATGCATTGTGATTGTAGGGTCTCATTTTGAACTCTATTTGGTCTGAAGGCCGACATTTTCGCACCCGCAAGATAGATGAGCGTCGGACCACTAATGATTGTGGCGTGATGGGAAACTTTGACACAAAATAGATGAGGTCAGATATTGTGGTACTATAGAGAGAATAATCAAAGTGGATTTCAGATCTTTTCACAAATTCCTCTTTGAGTGCCGATGGTTTGCGGGTGAGGTCAAAAGACATGAAAATGGGCTCATTATGGTGGATTCCACCCAATTCCATCGGGGAAAAACTGACAACTTGGTGTATCCTAGTAGTTGCGAGAAGGTAATTTAGGCTATGTGCAATTAAATTAAATTAAAAATTTAATATATGTATATCAGCTTATTCTTTGTGTGTGACATACAAGTCTTTTATGTGCCATGTATATATCAAAGAAGACTTTGGTATGTCATTCCAGTCATGCCGCGGGGTAGATCTATCTTTGCAGAGACGAACATTGAGCCAGTAATTGATCCCATCATACCATCACCACAAGATGCAGAGGAAGATGTAGTAGAAGTTGAAGAAGGTCAGCCAAGGCTTGCAAATAGTCATCTTGAGGAGGAGGAAGAGGAAGAAAGCGATGATGATTCTACATGAGGTGATGGAGAGGAGGAAGAATCTCTAAACTTGTTTATTGATTTGAATACTATGGGTCTAAATATGGATCCTAGTGCTTGTAGAGATCTTATACAAGATGAGAATTAATAAAACTCTCCATTCTTTCACTTGGTGTAGTATATGATTAATTTGCAAATGTTTTGTTATGTGCTTATGAATAGTATTTGTAATGGTTTTGTTGTGAGTTCAATGATTTATGTATAGATTTTTTAGAGTGAAAGAGAGATTAAGTGAAGTGAGCAAGCATTCTGAAGAGTGTAGGAGCTGTAGTGTGTAAATACATTTTGAGTTGTATTGGATTTAAATGGTAACCCGCGGGGGGAGAGGGAGGGGAAAGGGGGTCTATGGATTTAGCGGTAATGGGCACTGCAATATTCGCGAAAATGCACGCGGTAATACAGGCGGTAAAATGCCGCTTGAACAACAAAAGGATTTCTCTCTCCTCATTTTGAATTCCTCTCTCTTGTTTCGTGGTAATGGCCCGCGGTAAACACCACGATCTCTCGTATTGTATGCAGCATTCATTATACTCTGCTAATTTTTGTTATATCTTATTGGAAACTTGCAAAAAGCCATTTGAATAAGGCAATAGACCTTGCTATAATATTATTGTGGGGAGGCAATAACTTTGCCAATAGAGTCCCCAAAGTTTCCTAGAACATCTCTTCCTCACCCAAAAGTAATGGAGGACTTGGTATACTTCACTTGGAGGCTAAAGCGATCAAATTGGCAGCTAAATGGATTTTAAGATCTGCAACCTCTGATGATTATTAAGCACCACTGATTAAAAAATAATGTGAGTAAGTTCTCCCTGCAGAAGTATAAAGCTTGGAAAGAGCTAGACCCGATGGATCTCATTACTGCACCCAATCCAATCAAACTTGTAGAATCTACCCTCATTTGCAGCTTATGGAATGCATGGTTTTCTCTGAAACAAAAATGGAAACCATCTCTGGACCTTATGTGTTCTAGAGAATTCTTAGAAGACTCCTTATTGTATGGACATCATGCAGCTCACATGGGACTGATATCTCTAGAAGGGATCATATCTTCTTCAAAAAGGGTATTATTAGATGTTGGAAGCATCATGTGTAAGGGACAACTTTTTACTTTCTAAAGAAATTCTTGCTAACCATTTTCAACTCTCTTTTGCTTGCTAATTTTCTAAGCTGAAAGATTCTAAAGTACAAAAAACTTTTGGATATCACCTCATACAATGCTCCTTTTACCTTGATGAAAACTTGTGCGCAAATGTACTCTACAGTCATCAACTAGTCTCTAAAAGTAAAGCTCAGCTCAAGGTGGGGGCTAAATTGGAGTGCTAGGGAGTGAGAATGCAGATTTTAATGTGTGTGGCCCTTCTCTATTGCTATCAAACACAACACTCTCCATAGCTCATCCTTCACCATGGCCTGTAAATAGGCAGTAACGTACTTAGGTTTGGTATTAAATCAGGTATCTGCATGGTCGAATCAATCATCCACCTCTTTTTTGACTATCGAAAGAATGAGAGATCTCTAGCCTTGCTCCACCAGATCTTTAGGGGAAATGCACTTCCCTTTACATGGAAAGAGCTCCTACTAGGGGGAATGCAAAAATGTGGATATCAATGGTACTATCTAATGGCCAAATGTTATGTAAACTCCAAAAGTTTATGCTCGGAGTCCCATCCCGCCGTCTCTGGTGGAAAGATTCTTTCCACCCATGATGAAAGTTCCCCTTTATGGATGTATGTGACTCCCTCCAAAAGTTTATGCTTGGAGTCCATCTTGTCTTTGGTAGGAAGATAACCCATGATGAATGTTCCCCTTTATGGATGTGTGTGACTGTCTCCTTACTTTTAGCCGGGGTTTCCCTCCGGAGCCCTTCTTGAGGAAAATTTGTATCTTTTATTTTCTTAATTCAACTTTCCACCTTTTCAAAAAAGAAAAAACTTGTGCTACCTCTGTTTGTCGAGTAGTCCATCAAGTCACCCATCAGTCTTTTGGAGTCTGGATTGGAAAGTCAAGAATGGATAGAAGAGATATTAATAGAAGGCAATGGATAAAATCCAGGCTAAAACCTCTGGATAGATAGATGCACCATCTTGCAAAGTAACTGTCTTTGCAAGTCTCCTAATTTGTGGATGCAACCTTGCAACAAAAAATACGTATTCAATCATTAGATCCTGCATGCTCTTCCATGTTGCTTGCTTGCACTACGGCCTGTGCTCACTCCGCCATCGTGTCTTTGTACCATTGCCATCCTCTTGGTCCTGAACGCACTATAAGAGGAGTTGTCGAAAACCGCCAACATTGCTGCGGAAAAATAAAAAGAAAGGAGAGAGAAAAATTTGTGTGGGCGGCAACAACCGCAGCTACGAATGCGGTAGTGGTTTGTCAGCAATAAGCGCGGTAATAGTCGCAACAATATACTCGCCACTATTACCGCGATCTTTGCCGTGGCTATTACTGCGTTTATTACCGCTAAACGCCATTTCAAAAATAAAGGTGCTCATTTGGGCCACCCAAATTTGTGTGGCCCAAATGAGCACCTTTATTTTTTACCTGCATAAAAACAATAAGACATCAATTTTTTTTGGAAAAGTATAAAAAATACTAAAGAACTGAAATTGAATTTACTTTACCTTGACAATTAAAAATGTAGAAGATCAACTATTTAAAAAAGTTACAATAAAAAGTAAATAGTTGTATATACATTCTGCCACATTGGGACTTTACAAAAGTTTTGACAAAACAATTTTTTATCTAATAATCGTCGTCCAGAGGCACGTATGTTGGATCACTTTGACTCTACATAAACACAAACCAAATTAAACAATTATCCACAACTCAAAACAATTGACACAAAATTACTTGTTTAAACTTACCGCTTGTAGTGGTCCAACCGCCACGTCGAACTGCTCGCGAGAGATGTGGTTGTTTTCAAACAACCATCGCCAAGTATCAAATTTTGTATATTGCTCCCGATACTTGACCATCTCTCTGGTTGGTCGAGAGAGAGTGACATTTTCCTAAGTTAGGAATAACAATACCAAATTATCAACTACAATCTTTACAATCAACGATCGACATTATAATTCAAATAATCTTACATATTTATCCTTCCAAGCTCCCTTGCCTCCTGAGCCATAGTACGTGGGAGTTTGTCTTGCGTGGGCCTCGCGTTGTTGTTTATATGATGAGCCCGTCGTAGCTTGATCGTTCTTCTCTTGAATTTCCCACTCCCACTCCGCGTCTACCATGTTGCCACCGCAGTAACTTCTGTGTGGATCTCTGACCTGGTTGGCTGCTGCGCGTCGCACACTGGACTGCTTATTTTTTAGAAATGTCTTTATGTAGCCCTCCAACCATTGTTGTGAAAAACGTTGATTGAGGGTGTTTGGAAATCTAGCTAACAGAGCGTCCTCAATGTACCGTGCATGATCAGGCAGTTGGTCTCTGAACTTTATAAAACAATACTTATACGTTGAATGTATAAGAATTTGTAGATGGCGTCGAAATGCCCTGCCCTGTGCTATACCAAAATCAACCTCCCCGCCATATTTAACCCTATAGTAGCGCCCATGCGTGTCTGGCATGGGTGCGTCAGTATCCTCATCCTCTCCGTCAGGGGCGGCTTACTCTGAAAGTAGGGACTCCGTTCCCCTGCCACCACCAAAACATGCGAAACCACAAGATCTGCCGCTGCTTCGTCTCTCACGGCACTCGTTGCCCTGAGACGAGCGTCGACGCGCACTGCCAAAGGAAGTCCGTCGACGATGTTCTGGCGAAGGCGGAGTGGAATGGAGTGGCGTAGGACCCCGTGATTCCATGGGAGTAGGACCCTGCGATGCAAGGGGAGTAGGACCCTGCGATGGAATAGGAGTAGGACGAATGGAAGGGAGAGTAGACGGAGGTGCTGTCGGTGCGAGACTCTGTAGGTAAGGAGTCCCTCCCTGACTCCCCCATGGTGTAGTCTGTGGAGAAATGCCGTAGGTCGCAAGCTGTTATAGAGTGTAGCGGCCAAACAAATCCTCCGTCGAATGGAGGTACTGCTCTCGTAAAGAGATAGCCCGCTGTAAGTTAGGATCTACGACCAGTGCAGGAATCTGAGAAGGGTAGGTGTAGGATGGCCATGCCTGCAAATAACAAAAAAAAACCCTATGACACTCATGGTTTATGGTTAACTACATAGAAATATTATTTATTTCTTTGCTTGTTCTCATCGACTCAAGACTCGGGTCCACTGGAGGCGATGTCCACCCCGGGTGTGGGAGCCCACCTGAGATGTGAACCAACCAAAAGAAGAGCCAGCTGGCTGCTCCTCACCAGTTGGTCTGTCGTCAGACATCTACATTACAAAGAGCAATATAAGAGTAAGCTTTCCACCCTACTCACTAATCTAAATATACGTACACAAGTATATTACCACACAAACACGTAGATGCATATACATACTAGTAGACCTAAGTAGAGGCTAGTAGTGCCAAAGGTCAACTGCACCTCTTTAGATATCATCGCAGTCTCAACCATGGTAAAACCAAAGGTACCTTGCGGTAATCCATGCATGAGTGGATCAAAGACCGCAACGCCACAATTAAAAAAGGACTATACTTAAGAGGAAGCGTCTAACCTTCGGATGCTATGCTCCCGTACTTAGTGCCTACATACATGCATAAACAGATATATATGTACACACATATATATGTTAAGGTTGTAAATGTAGCCTAAGTGATCAATGATGGTAACATTACAATTCTAATGTAATGCAATAAGTAATTCTATTTCTCTCACTCTCTCTCTCTCTCTCTCTCTCTCCATCCCAGAGTCATGTCTGCGCCTCCATGTAAAGCAAGCACTCTCAGAGATGAAAAGCCAAACATGGACGACATCTTCTGCCGAGGCATGGAGGCCTCGGCTAAGGTCATGGTGGCTTTGGACTTGGGCACCACTTTTTCGGGCTTCGTGTATGTCCACAAAAGAGACACCAGGGGACCACGAACAGCTTCATCCCGTTATTGCAAAATATAGATCATCATGTTTTACAAGTGGAACCCATTGTCTTCTACCTACACCCTCTAAGGTTGGGGATGGGCTGCCCTTCGCTTTCTCTTTCTTTCTCTCCCTCTCTCCCTCTTTTCCTATCTTTCTCTCTCTCTACCTCTACCTCTCTTTCTCCCTCTTTCCCTCTATCTCTCTCTTTCTTTCTCTCCCTCTTTCCCTGTCTTTCTCTCTCTCTCTCTCTCTCTCTCTCTCTCTCTCCCTCTATGTTCAACCTTGCACTTCAACATGGTATGCCTTATGATTGGAGTACTAATTGGGTTAAGCCTTTGCATAAAGGAGGGGATGTAAAGAATGTAAGCAACTACCGGACTATAATGATTGGGTCTCTTATGGCAAAGTTGTTTGGGTGCATAATGGAGATGAAATTGAGTGATTGGGCTGAAGAGAATGACAAGCGTGCAAAGGGACAAGCGGGTTTTCGTCGATGCCATAGCACCATTGATCATCTTGTCACTCTTCGTGTTCTCATGGAGGAAAGTTGGTTGAAAGGCAAGCGATTGTATTGTTGTTTTGTGGACTTTAAGAAAGCCTTTGATATGATTCCACGTAACAATTTGTGGAGAAGGATGGAAGAACTCCAAGTGCCAAGTGAGTTTATGCTTGCGGTTTCTCGAATCTATGAGAAGGTGATTTGTCAATTGCGCATGGGAAGAGAAATTTCAGAAATTTTTGTAAGCACTATTGGGGTTAAACAAGGATGTCCATTGTCACCAACTCTCTTTGGTCTATGCATTGATCAATTGGAACAAATGGTACTTGACTTTATGCAAGAAGAAGGCATTGAAGAGGTCACTATTTGCAATGCGGTAATCATGCTTTTGTTGTATGCGGATGATGTAGTGCTTCTAGCGCACACTTTAGAAGATGCACAAAAGCTTATGGTTGTCCTTGAGAACTTTTGCTTGCATAGTGGGCTGGTTGTAAATGAATCCAAAACAAAGGTTATGCTTGTGAAAACCAACCATAAGGAGAAGCCATGCATTGTGTACAACAACGAGACACTTGAAGTTGTTGAGAGCTTTAAGTACCTTGGCCTTGAGGTTCCATCCAATCACAAGTGGCATGAATGTGCTATGCGTCGTTTGGAAGCGGGAAAGAGAGCATATTATGCATTTGAGAACATGTGTAATGTGGGAAACATCAAGTGTTGGGTTCTCAAGAAGTATCTTTTTGATGCATTGGTGACACCGGTTCTTCTTTATGGAGTTGAAGTGTGGGGCGGGAGCATCTCAAAGTCTACTTGGAAAGAGTTTGAGAATGTCCAAAAGCGTTTTCTTACAAACTTTCTCCAAGTTAAGACACAAACACCATATATGCTCCTACTTCTTGAGTCGGGATCTCTTCCAATTGAGGTTATGGGCATGGAAAGGGTTGTGGAGTACATGATAAAGATGCGTCAAAACCCCTCACATCGACTTCCTACAATTGCATGGGAAGCAAGCAAAAAAGTTCAAAAGACGCATAAAAGCAAGATCTTGAGCACGGGATGGATGCAAGACATAAAGAAGTGGTTTGGGAGATGGGATGCATTACACTTGCTACATGATGCTTCAATTGACTCTCAAGTGAATGAAGCTTTTCTACAACGCCAATGTATTACAGCTTGGGAGAAATCCGGTGGGTCACGCTTCATACATTACACCACCTATATTGCCCCCAACTACAAAACCATGTTCTTCGCTGAGAGAGGAAACCGTACTCACACTTACATGCTTGAGCCTATTCCCTTGTCCGCGATACGCACTATCGCAGCAATTCGGCTTAGCTCCCATTTCCTTCGATGCGAGATAGGGCGTTGGGGCAATGGAGAAGAGTCAAATCGATTGTGCACATTATGCTCACTGCAAGTTCGAGAGTCTGAGTACCACACACTACTAGAGTGCTCAGCTTTTGATCACATCCGAACTTGCTTCTCTCACATTTTCAGCCATAACCTAGACCTACACACTTTCCTCTCCCAGCCAAAGTGTGGGCTCTCCATTGCGACTCTCATCACTACAATTTTGGAGCATCGAGAGTCACTCATCAGCCATACACATACTACATCACATGTAACTTTGGTCCCATAGGTCATATTTGACCTCCGAGGACGATAATAAAATCTATCTATCTATCTATCTATCTATCTCTCTCTCTCTTTCTAAGCCTCTTTCCCTCTCTATCTCTCTCTCTCTCTTTCTCTCCCTCTCTCCATCTATCTCCCGATTTCCCTCTCTATCTACTCTTCATCTATCTCTCTCTTTCTTTCTCTCCCTCTCTATCTCTCTCTTTCTTTGTCTCCCTCTCTACCTCTACCTCTCTTTCTCCCTCTTTCAGTCTATCTCTCTCTTTATTTCTCTCCCTCTTTCCCACTCTTTCTTTGTCTCCCTCTCTTTATCTATCTCTCTTTCTTTCTCTCCCTCTCTATTTACTCTCCCTCCATCTCTCTCTCTCTCTCTCTCTCTCTCTCTCTCTCTCTCTCTCTCTCTCTCTCTCTCTCTCTCTGTCTTTCCCTCTATCTCTCTCTCTCTCTCTCTCTCTCTCTCTCTCTCTCTCTCTCTATCTACTCTCTCTCTCTCTCTCTCTCTCTCTCTCTCTCTCTACCTCTACCCCTACCTCTCTTTCTCCCTCTTTTTCTCTATCTCTCTCTATCTCTACCTCTACTCTCTCTCTCTCTTTTCCTATCCATATTTCTCTCTGTCTCTCCCTCTCTCTCTCTACCTCTACTTCTACCTTTAAATCTCCCTATTTTCCTCTCTCTCTCTCTCTCTCATTAATTTTCTCTCTCTATTTATCTCCCTCTCTCCCTCTCTTTATCTATTTCTCTCTCTTTCTTTGTCTATTTCTCTCCCTCTCTTTAATTCTCTCTCTCTCTCTATCTAACATTTTCTCTCTTTCTTTATCTATTTCTCTCTCTCTCTCTCTCTGTCTCTATTTAACATTTACCTCTCTTTATCTAACATCTCTCTCCCCTCTCTCTCTTTATCTATTTCTCTCCCTCTCTTTAAATCTCTCTCTTTATCTATTTTTCTCTCTCTATCTAACATTTTCTCTCCTTCTTTATCTATTTCTCTCTCTTTATTTAACATTTACCTCTCTTTATCTAACATTTCTCTACCTCTCTCTCTCTCTCTCTCTCTTTATCTATTTCTCTTCCTCTCTTCAAATCTATCTCTTTATTCATTTATCTCTCTCTCTCTCTCTCTCTCTCTCTCTCTCTCTCTCTCTATTTCATCTAACACTATCCAAACAATCATTTCCAAAACGTGCGTGAAAAATCAATCATTTTCGAAGATGCGTAGCAAAGCAACCATTTGCAAACGTGCTTAGCAAAACAACCATTTAAAACAAGCCATGCGAAACAACCGTTTCCTAATGAATGAGGTATGTTATAATGGATTCTCTATTTTCTCTTTTTTTTTTTAATGTGTGTGTGTGTGTATGTGTGTAATAGAAAACAAAAGGGGAAGAGGGAGGATGTGCTTTTGTGTTTACCTCGTCTTTTTAGCGCGGTTGAGCTTCAAATAGGTTGAGCGTCCAAAGAATATAGCAGAATACCCCCTTGCCGAAACTTGCAAGAAACCCTCTTCGACGAAACTTGAGAAGCTTGGAGAAGGAGAGAGGGGGAAGGGAGAGGTGGGGGGGGAGGGGGGGGGGGGGGGAAGCATGTGAGAAATGGCAAAGAGCAAGAAACGCAGCGAAGGCAGGGTATGCTGCAAAAATGTGGCATACTCTGCCTTCTTTCCTTTTTTTAGGCGCCAGTTATTACCGCGACTATTATCGCACCCATTACCGCGACTATTATCGCTCATATTATCGTGGCCACTCATTTCAAACGGATACATGCGAATCCGAGGTTGCAGAGGGGGGGGGGGGGGGGGGGGTAGAAACCACCCCCCTACCCTTAGCTATACATTATTTCATTTTTTAGCCTTTTGAGTTTTTTGATTAAGATTTTTAATTTTTTATGGATACTTTATTTTGTAGTACTTTTAAATGTTTAATAATTGAATTTTAAAAATCTTTTTTAGTTAAAAAATAATTTTAACACTCATTGTCATTTATTCCCTTTGACTTTAACTATATGTAATTTTTCTAATGGAATTAAGTGTAATTTTTCTAATCACTAAATAAAAAATCTTTCGTGTGTGCAGGACATTGACTGGGATGATCGGGGTCCTCCTAGAGGCCCAGAGCAAGATCGTTGGCTCAAGGAAAAACTACCTTGTCCTTTTGCCAAGTGCAAAAGGGCAATTCCTCGCTTGACGCGCATTGCTTTGGAGCACGTGGAGAACAAAGGGCTTTGGCATTCTCGGAAAAGCGCTCGGAGAGATGATAACACGACTCAACCGTCGCTTGAGGAGGTGCCCCATTGGTCTGTGTTCGGTGGTGGTGCACTGACGCGCCAGGCCAAACGACAGAGACAAGAGCGACTGGGCAATTTGGGTGCACCTCATGGTGATCCTACCTTGGCTCTACGTCGGCAGCTCCTATGGTGTCTTCTTCCCACTTTGAGGTAGAGGATGAGTACATGTTCGACATGTGTGATGAGTTGCTAGCTCATGAGCGTGACGTGTGCGAAGAATATTGTCAGCCCTGCACTAAACGGGCTGCCAAAACGGAGGATAGATTGATGACGAGTGCCCGAACACCTCTTTACGACGGTGCACAATACTCCGTGCTCCGAGCATCGTTGGAAGTAATCAACTTGCAAGCAAAATTTGGTTCGAGTAATGCAAGTGTCAATGCATTTCTTCTATAAGTATAGAATGTGGTTTTTATATACTCTCTCTTTATCATGTTGTCTTCTAGGAATTATACTAATACGCATGTTTGTTGTAGTTTGATGGGAAAAATGTTTTCAGTTGATCACCACATGCTCCAGATCGTCAACGAGCTAGATTGTATGTCACTGCACTTGGAATGGAGTATGAGCGCATCCATGCCTGCGTCAATGATTGCATGCTATACCCCAATGAGCATGCACATACTACCTCATGTCCCGTGTGCGGGGAGGCACGATACAAAATAGGTGTGAGCGGGGCACACCTACCCCACAAGGTATAAAGACATTTTCCATTAATTCTTTGCATCCAACACATGTTTAAAAGCAGGTCTATCATGGAGCTTCTTGCGTGGCACGCAAACCATCCCTCAAATGATGGAATGATGCGTGTCCCTATCGATTCACCTGCATGGAGGCACATCAAAACTCAATGGCCAGAGTTTGGGTTGGAGCCTCGACACTTGAGGCTTGGGTTAGCAAGTGATGGTGTCAACCCCTTCAGCACTAAGTCTACTTCATGGAGCACTTGGCATGTGGTGATCGTCAACTACAATATTCCACCATGGGAGACAACCAAGAAGGGCAATATACTTCTTTCCTTTCTTGTGCCAGGGAAGTACAAAGTGTCAAATATTGACATTTACCTCGAGCCCCTCATCGAGGAGTTGGAGGAGTTATGGAGAGGAATTCCTGTTGTCGATGTCTCACTTGCAAAGGGGGGGAGAGAGGCTCAAGCGAGGGGAATCCTTATGTGGATTATGCAAGACTATCCTGGGCTTGGAGAGATTTCTGGTAACCCCCTGTCCTCTCTCTTTCTCTCTCTCTCTCTCTCTCTCTTTTTCTCTCTCTCTCCCTTTAGCTCCCTTTAGTTCACTTTAGTTCACTCATCTCTCTAACCATATGATATGTATGCAGGGTTGTCTACATCGGGCCACAATGCATGTCCTACTTGCGGGCCATCGTTGGTGACGGAGAGGTAAGATTCTTTGTGCAAGGTAATCTATCCAAATAACCATCGTTTCTTACCCCAAGGTCATAGCAAACACAAGGCTCCAACAAATAGAAAGGCTCCTCTAAAGCCTACAATGGCAGATTGGGCAACCATTTGGGAGGAACACCACAACAAAAATCCGGCTCTGTGTCCTCCACCAAAAGGTATGTCAAGGTATTCCATATTTTTAAGGCTTTCGTATTGGAAGGACTTAAAAATACAACACCTCTTGGATCCCATGCATATATTCAAGAATGTAGCCCAAACACTATGGGACCACATTATTGGCAAGAAGGACTCTTTGGGTACGAGGGAGGATTTAAGGCTTTTAAAACATCTCCCCGCCTCTGCCACTCCACGGCGTGCCCCAAATGGAAAGATTGTGCTTCCTAAAGCACCATGGATGCTAGCAAAAGAAGAATTAGACAAGGTGAAGGTACCATTGCCTCTATTCTCACACCAACAGGATACATGAGGTCGCTAAAGGGAGCTTTCACAAAATCGAAGAAGGGTGGAAGTGTTCAATTGTATGGGTTTAAGTCCCACGATTAGCACAAGATGCGTCATGTATTCTTCATACTCCCTATTCTATCTATAATTTGTGTGTATGACTATCACTCACTTTTCCTTTTCCTAATTTATATTGTAGTTCATTCTGCCGTTGAGTATGTGTATATGTCGGGACAAGAAAATAAGGGATGCTATTTTCAAATTAGGAGACTAGTAAGGTACACCACAAGACTCCATTCGACTACACCTTTTTTATGTACACAATAATTTCAACTAGCACTTAGTGTATCCTTGTGTGGTTTCTTGCATATTTGTGAGCTCCAAGGAAATCGAAATAGATGCTATCCCTGCTGCTCAAACACTTGCAACACAAAACTGTGTGTGCCATTGAGGATGCATTTCCTCGATCGGTCCTTCTTAGTCAAATTCACCTCTTGGTTCATGTGGTGGAGGAGATAGCTATATGTGGAGTAGTGCACGCACGATGGATGTTCTTCTTAGAGAGGTTTTTAAAGACTTTCAAAGATTTTGTGCGGCCTCAACTAGAGGCATGTATGTCCGAAGGGTGGATTGTTCAAGAGGCATTTGTTTACATATCAACATATTTGACACAAGTTGATCCTTCAATGCCTCGCATGTGGTCCAACGAGGAAGATTCAAAGATGACTTCACATTTGACAAGTGGAAAGGGGAAACTACTTAGCATGGATATGAATCTATCCTGAATGGTCGATAAATTTTGCATTCTCAATGCAAAGATTATGACCAAGTGGGTGGACTTGTGGACAGTGGCAAAGTCGAGGCATTTGCAAGAGAGGGAAGCATGGAAACAAGCACATGTAGGAAGGAGGTCACCCCCAGTGCCTAGACACCTTGCATGTTTCCCAGATCTCATTAGTGCAGAGTGGACTCATGAGAGAATGAACAAGGCAAAAGCGTGCGGAGAAGACATCACCAACAAAGAATGGGAGTATGCACGAGGCTGCGTACCAAAGGTAGAGTACTCATATACCTTAACCATATTGTCTCGCTATTTGTTGAAATTATCTTTAATATGTATTTGATAAATTAATATATTTTTCTATTTTGTAGTGACTTTCCTTTAACTCTATGTGGTCAAAGGGTCGTCACTTTCGTACGCGCCACATTGACGAACGTAGAACCACCATGGATTGTGCCATCATGGGAAACTTTGACACAAACGGTGATGAAGCCAGGTATTGTGGAACTATTGAAAGGATACTAAAGGTTAATTTGAGAACCTTTCATAGCTTCATCTTCGAGTGCAAGTGGTTCGTAAATGTGTTTAGACGACATAAGAATGGCTCCTATATGGTGGACTCTAGTGTGCATCACACAAGGAGGTGTGACAATTTAGTTTAATCGCGCAATTGTGAGCAAGTCAGTGACATGTACCTTTTTTATTCTTATTTCCTTGTTTGTATTGTTAGTTATACCAATGTTACTCACTTTGAGCTTCTATTTTATAGGTCATCCATATCCCAACAATACACCAACCAAAACTTTGCATTAGGGCCAAAAGGGCTTCAAAAAGGGCTGTGTAAGGAATTGGTTAGCTTGCTAATTAGCGGAGCATTTGACGGTCAAAACGGCTCCAAATTTGACCGTTTTGGGTATTCAAAGCATATCTTGAGCATTTAAAGAGTATCCCGGTACAGATCTTTCAATATAAATAAAATATGTCATTTTCACACTACTTTCTCCCCTACTGGACCTATTTTGTTGGCTTGGCGGCAAATACGAAACTTTCACTTTTGAATGATGGTTTTCCTGACTACTCTTTCTCTCAAGCCATTTCATTAGGCTCTCTTCACCCTCACAAGCTTTCAAGATGTCTCTACCTTCGCAAGAGGACCGCCATTTTTGGTCTAGCTAGAAGGACCACTGTGGTTTTTCTCTCTTCACCATTGCAAGAGAACCACCATTTTGTTCTCTTCACCCTCACAAGCTTTCCAATTTTTCTCACTAGTTTTGCTCGGCCACAATCTCGCTTCAACCTCACAAGTTTTCCCATCATTTCTACTCTGCATGGAAACCATTTTTCTCTCGTGTCACCCTCACAAGATTTCCAAATTTTCTCACTAGTCTTGCTCTTCCTAGAAGCTCAGTTTAGCCTCACAAGTTTTCCAAACTCACTAGTTTTGCTCTGGTTAGAAGCTCCCTTCAGCCTCACAAGATTTTTCATTATTTGCACTCTGCCTAAAAACTCATTAAGCTGTTAACACCATATGAAAATCAAGCTCAACCAAGTGTAAGAAACTGTGAGGGTTGTGTATCAAAGGTTGCAGGCATCCGAGCTCAAGCATTACAAAGCCAACGGAGCAAGCAAATGGATATGGACAGAAGTCAACTTGTATCCTGTTGATCCACGAACTCGAAGGTAAATAGAAAAATTTGAAGCCTTACTTTCATAAATAGATTTCCATGGTGGCCATCTGCATTTGGAGAAGGATCCATCTATTTCTAAAAGTACATAAAAATGTTTTGCAGGATTCTTCATCAGGAGGTTTGAAAGCTAAAAGATTCACTTAGTTTTCTCATAAGTCACATTATCAAGCACAAACTTCATTTTTCATATCAACAAGAAAGGGAGGATGACAAAGAAGAAGCAATGCACTAAAATAACTAAGTCGATACCAAGGGAGGCAATTATAGAGGATGAGATCAAAGAGCCAACAACAACCACCTTGCTGTGAACATCACAATCCTTCCAAGGAGGAGACTATTTAGATGCAAAGTTACAATATCATTCCTTGCAAAAGACTATCATTTTAACAATATAATTACTTGTAAATTTACTTTAAATCTCCTTGTAAATTTACTTTCAATCTCCTTGCAAAACATTCATTTTCACAATATAATACCTTGTAAAGTTACAACATATGTTCCTCTAGCATTGCAACATCACGATTAACACTTTATCTCCCCTTTGCTCCTAAGGCAAGTTTCCCTTTAACTATTCTAACATTTGTCTGAGGTCAAACTTGAGCTTGAAATTTTTTCACTCTTCTATGTAGACTTCCATGTGACCATGATCCTATAACATGACATCTAGAAACCATTGGCATGGACCATCATTATTAGAATCTTCATCACCCGCCTTTAAGCCATGTTAATAAAACTTTGTTGCTTCAGCTCTTTTGACTCAACTTATAATTAAAACTTTCAAATAGGGCAAAATGACAAAATTTTAACATCACAGATGAGTCCGAAATGCCCCAAAACCCTGAAAACGAATGGCTATATGCCTCGTTCTGACACCCGGAGAGGTCGGTATGGCCAAAAAAGGCCTCCGGAGGCACTCCGGAGGCCTTTTTTGGCCATACCGACCTCTCCGGGTGTCAGAACGAGGCATATAGCCAGTCGTTTTCGGGGTTTTTGGGCATTTCGGACTCATCTGTGGTATCAAAAGTTTCAAATAATATAGCTTTTAAAAGTTACAAGTGTTATATATTGTACAAATTTTGTGACTATGCTTGGGTCCAATATGCTTAATAGATCTATATATAAAAAGACATCTATATTAGGCAGGAAAGGTGAATCTGTGAATGCAAATAACCCACATGTCATGATTGGGGTAATGAGATTCTAAAACTAACCCCCTATCCTGGGGTAATGTGGCACCAAATTGGTGTTCCAAAAATGACCCACACAACATGAGGGGGTACTGAGATTCTAAAAATACTCCTTATCCTGTTGTGCAAGCAAGGCATAGTGTGGCACCAAATAGGCCTTTTGCTGATATCTTGTACATATAAGAAAAACCAATGGAATCCAAATAATAAGGTCACTCAATATTTTTTTGCATGGTGTGTGCATGCAACCAGAACGACGCGATGAGGGAGTGACAAGCTGTATGATGCCCTCTTCACGCGGTCTGGGTAGGAGCAAAAATAATGCAACATGGCGAGTGTCAAAGTGTTTTAGCGCTTTTGCACATGGTTTAGAAAAATAAGTCCAAATAATAAGGTCACTCAAGATTTTTTTGATGGTGTTTGCATGGAACCAGAACGACGCGATGAGGGGGGTAGTGACAACCTGCATGATGCCCTCTTCGCGAGGTGGGGGCAAGAGCTAGCGGTGTGGGCAAGAGCTAAAATGGAACCAGAACGACGCGATGAGGGGGGTAGTGACAACCTGCATGATGCCCTATTCGCGTGGTGTGGGCAAGAGCTAAAATGATGCAACATGGGGAGTGTCAAAGTCTTTGAGTGCTTTTGCACATGATTTAGAAAAATAGTCCAAATAATAAGGTCACTCAAGATTTTTGTGCATGGTGTGTGCATGGAGCCAGAACGACGCTATGAGGGGGGGAGTGACAAGCTGTATGATGCCCTCTTCGCGCGGTGTGGGCAGGAGTTAAAATGACGCAACATGGGGAGTGCCAAAGTCTCTAAGTACTTTTGTACATGATTTAGAAAAACATTAGGAATCCAATTAACAAGGTAATTCAAGGTAAGAGTGGTGTGGCCGCAGAGCTAGAACAACACGATAGGAGGGTGACAAGCTCACACATGACAAGAGCAGTATGGGCAAGAGCTGGACCGGTGCGATAGGGGGAGGAGTGAAAAATTCATTGAGTCCTTTTGCGCACGATGTGGGTACACTAACAAAACGGGGCGAGTGGGGGTAGAGTGTAGTTCAATCAAGCCACAATCGCACAGTGTGGTCATTGATTCAAAACAATGTGAGAAAGGATGTCTTTAGGTGTGGTCCCATGTTGATGTAGATATTATGTACGCAGGTGCTGAGTGCAAGCTCTTGATGCGGTGCTTAGAAGTAGAGGCTAAGTGAAAAGTAGACATTAAAAAAAATACGGAATAGTCATTAATAGGCGTCATCATCACTGTTTGAAAAGAAAGATTTCCTATCTTCTAGCTTAATATTGTACAATATTAAATAGAAAAGAGCACTTGTACATCAGACCTAGAATATGATGTTATTAATAGGCGTCATCATCACTGTTTGAAAAGAAAGATTTCGTATCTTCTAGCTGAGTATTGTACAATATTAAACAGAAAAGAGCACTTGTACATCAGGCCCAGAATATGATGTTATACATCAAAAATAACAAGAACGCCCTCAAATATAGGCAATTTAGCCAAATGAAAGTGACATTTAGACGTTTTTCGCTAAAGTGGAAGCACAAAAGCTCAAGCTAGAGGAGACAGGAATGCCAAACTTTTGTATACGTGTCAAGTGAGTATTGGCCTATTTCTTAATCCATGGATTACCAAACAGCCCTTTTCTAGACGTTTTTTTGGCCGTAATGGGTTCGTAATTCCCGTAACACCTCGTTGGAGAACTATTTTTTCCATTAATGAAGTGGAGACTATCTTCAACCCTCTTCCACCTCCGACTTTGGATGAGGTGGAAACAGAGGAGAGGGAGGTTGATGAATCAAGTCTGGCGGCGGCAGCAAGTCTTAGCGAGGATGATTGTCATGATGATGAAGATGATGAGATGGAGGATGACGAACTCGAAGATGATGAAGCTGCCAATGCATCCACAAACGAAAATTCCGTTTCTCTCTTTATCGGTTTAGGAGCGATGGATGGGCTTAGAATTGGATGATGCTTCATGTAGAGATCTTTTGGAAGATGATTCATAAACATTTTGTAGTTATGAAGTTTTTTGATTGTGTAATCCATTCACCTCTCTCTCCCTCCTCTTTCTCTCTTTAGATTTGAGAATCTCTTTAGATTTGAGAATATGCTCAATTATGTTAATCAATTGACAACGATTATTTTAGTTGTAAACAAGGGTAATCTTAGGTTGGGTTCAGAGGAGGCTGGAGGAAGAAAGACTTTCTGCAGGTCTACCGCCGCCTCATCTAAACGGTGTCGGAGGAAGAAGAGAGAAAAATAGGGAGAGGTGGAGAGAGGCCAGCGGCTCTTCCGAGGGGGGGGGGGGGGGGGGGATGTCGAAAGAAAAATGGCGGGCCCGGAGGAAGGTGATATCTACTGCAACAAATAGGCTTTTGCCACGCAACTTAAACGCCCTTGTGGAAAGCATTTCCGCCGTAGCGTCTGGACTAGGCCTTATATCCCCCGCCTCCTTTTCCCCCTCTTTTTCTCTCCCTCTCTCTTTCTATCTCTTCATTTTTATAATTGAAAATTATATACAATACTCTTTAATTTTTATTGAGAGGAGGGAAACACCAAAATTTGAAAGGGGGGGGGGGGGGGGGGGGGGGGGGGGGGGGGGGTGCGAGTTAATCCTGAATTTGAAAATTTAGGTGCTAAATTTGGGCAGCGGATATAACACCAAAAATGGACGCGATAATAACGGCGGTAATAATACCGATAATAACAACGGATACAGTCGCGATAATACTTTAAACACAAAACCCTCTCCCCCCCCCTCCTCTCTTTTGTTTCTCTCATTGAATTTACACCACCTCTCTATAAAACACGGTAAAACAACGCGATAAACACTTGGAGATTATCATAGTGATGTGCTACAGATAATCAAAAACCATTGTGGCCATATGTGCATCTACTACTCCTCGAACGTCCCACCTCTGCCCTGCACACACCAACACCAATAAACACCATCCTCGAACGTCCCACCTCTGCCCTGCCCACACCAACACCAATAAACATCATCGTGATAAGTTGGGACACTACAAAATGCAAAACACACATGCACAGAAGCAATATAAAGCTTGGCTAACGAGTGGGGCTATATATCATGATGGTACAATAGTCACTAGAGCCCCGGCCATATTTAGCACAATACTCGAGCTCCCAGGCTCTATAATTACACTGTGTGATGAGGAAGGTACCGATAGTATGTCGAGCATGACAGAAATTTCCATCCTACCATTCCACAATCTTTTTAAGGTCGCTATTTTGGTCACAATATTAATGCCAGGGGAAGCATAAGTTGGCAGCGTGGCTAGCAAGCTAATATTTCTCTATTGTCACAAACTACTGGATGCAGGTGCTCTTAATATGCTCCTAGAATGAGTCTGAAATTTTGACTCGAGGAGCAAAATATGGCTAAGTTCTGAGTAAAAGCATTTATGTACCCTTTTAAGGCTTGAAGGCCCTTTGTTGCTAGCTAGAAACTTTCTAATAAAAAATGGTAGCTAGCCAAAGTACAATGGATTTAAGATGTGGCATACTCCCGACTGGTATTGCATCGACCAAAGACAATAGTCAAAGGCCCAATGGCTCCTACTGGTAGCCTTGGGGGTGAGATGAGAGACAAGAGGTCAACCAATTGTCATGATGATGAAGATGATGAGATGGAGGATGACGAACTCGAAGATGATGAAGCTGCCAATGCATCCACAAACGACAATTCCGTTTCTCCCTTTATCGGTTTAGGAGGGATGGGCTTAGAATTGGATGATGCTTCATGTAGAGATCTTTTGGAAGATGATTCATAAACATTTTGTAGTTATGAAGTTTTTTGATCGTGTAATCCATTCACCTCTCTCTCCCTCCTCTTTCTCTCTTTAGATTTGAGAATATGCTCAATTATGTTAATCAATTGACAATGATTATTTTAGTTGTAAACAAGGGTAATCTTAGGCTGGGTTCAGACGAGGCTGGAGGAAGAAAGACTTTCTGCAGGTCTATCGCCGCCTCGTCTAAACGGTGTTGGTGGAAGAAGAGCGAAAAATAGAGAGAGGTAAAGAGAGGCCAACAGCTCTTCCGAGGGGGGGGGGGGGGGGGGGGGGGGAGGGGGGCGGTAATCCAAAATTTGAAATTTAGGCGCTAAATTTGGGCAGCGGATATAACGCCGAAAATGGACGCGATAATAACGGCGGTAATAATACCGATAATAACAGCGGATACAGTCGCGATAATACTTTAAACACAAAACCCTCCCCCCCCCCTCTCTTTTGTTTCTCTCATTGAATTTACACCACCTCTCTACAAAACGCAGTAAAACAACGCGGTAAACACTTGGAGATTTTCATAGTGACGTGCTACATATAATCAAAAACCATTGTGGCCATATGTGCATCTATTGCTCCTCCAACGTCCCACCTCCGCCCTGCCCACACCAACACCAATAAACACCATTGTGATAAGCTGGGACACTACAAAATGAAAAACACACATGCTCAAGCACACAGGCACAGAAGCAATATAAAGCTTGGCTAACGAGTGGGGCTATATATCATGATGGTACAATAGTCACTAGAGCCCTGTCGATATTTAGCACAATACTCGAGCTCCCAGGCTCTATAATTACACTATATGATGAGGAAGGTACCGATAGTATGTCGAGCATGACAGAAACTTCCATCCTACCATTCCACAATCTTTTTAAGGTCGCTATTTTGGTCACAATATTAATGCAAGGGGAAGCATAAGTTGGCACCGTGGCTAGCAAGCTAATATTTCTCTATTGTCACAAACTACTCAATGCAGGTGCTCTTAATATGCTCCTAGAAAGAGTTTGAAAACCTGACTCGGGAAGCAAAATATGGCTAAGTTCTGAGTAAAAGCATTTATGTACCCTTTTAAGGCTTGAAGACCCTTTGTTGCTCGCCCAAGAGAGAGAGGGGGCTGATTTTTGCAAGGCATTATCACACACACACACACACACTCACACAATCTCATGTGTGAAGAAAAGAAGACTATCTCTTCCCAAGCTTTAATGGAGAGCTCATCACCTACTCCAAGCTTGTGAGATAGAAGCCTACATCGACATACTCTTGGCATGTGGATGCAAATCCAACCAAGAGCCAAGCTTCAATTCATGCTCATCTCCTCTACCAAGCTAATTACTAAGCTAAGCTATGCTAATATGAGTGATTATGTGAGGAGATGTACATCTTTCTCGTAAGATACTCCTACTTCCTCTCAATCTACTCTCATACCCTGCTAGCTCTCACCATCTTCGAAGGTGTGTGAGGTCTTGGGTCTGAGACTGGGGACAATTGATGTTGTGTTTGCTAAGTGTTTTTCTTAGTGCATGAAGCTTTCATCTTCATTGCACTAGCTAGTCTTGAAGGAACACAAAGAATTGTATTGTACAATGTCTCTCTTGATGGGAGAAACCATAATACAAAGCCTTTTGGAGGGGGGACCGGGTCCATGCAAATCCGGTCCTCAACTGTTGTCAATAGCTTAATTTCTCTCTCTTTTGAAAGTATTATTCATGCTATCTAACTAGGTGTTATGATTTTTGTTGCTCTCTCCACCCAAGCACTCTTGTAATTCTCATTAGGAATCTATTCTAATGAAATGCCCACTATGTTCATGCTAATTTCCGCTACACACAAGTTTTTAGGCCATTAAATGTTACAAGTGATGATTGTAGCAGTGATGATGAGGTTGAGTCAGACATAGAAGATGAGGTTGCTTGCACTGACTGGTTGGGTATACTACTGGGTTGCCTCATAAAGGATTGTCTTGAAAATGGTTTGATTAAAGAGATCCAAATTCTTGGTTCTCCCTCAAATCTATGTCTACAATAATTTGTAGATTATATATATTCTTTAAAATAGTCACGAGTGAGGAGTAATCAATGCAGCTTCTCTAGGATTGTCTACAAACTTCTTTTCTAGCCAGTGGATCTTGCATCATCCATACTAAACCTGCCTTTAGAGTTTCAGTAGGATAGACTACTGAAATTCTAATAATAGCTGGATGCCAAAAGATTACGGAAAAATTGTAAGACTTCTAGGCATCTCAATGGTCTTCCATGTATCAATGGCACAAATATGAAATTGGGTTCTTGAGAAATCCAAGATGAAAATTTTTTGTTGGCAGTCTACGCAACATTCATTATACTCTGCTAATTTTTTATATATCCTGTTGGAAACTTGCAAAAAGCGATTTGAATAAGGCAATAGGCCTTGCTATAATATTTTTGTGGGGAGGCAGTAACTTTGCCAATAGAGTCCCCAAAGTTTCCTGGAACATCTCTTCCTCACCCAAAAGTAATGGAGGACTTGGTATACTTCACTTGGAGGCTCAAGCGACCAAATTGGCAGCTAAATGGATTTTAAGAGCTGCAACCTATGATGATTATTAAGCAACGCTAATTAAAAATAATGTGAGTAAGTTCTCCCTGCAAGTATAAAGCTTGGAAAGAGCTGCACCCGATGGATCTCATTATTGCACCTACTCCAATCAAACCTATAGGATCTACCCTCATTTCCAGCTTATGGAATGCATAGTTTTCTCTGAAACACAAATGGAAACCATCTTTGGACCTTGTGTTCTAGAGAATTCTTAGAAGACTCCTTATTGTATGGACATCATGTCAGCTCAGATGGGACTGATATCTCTAGAAGGGATCGGGATCATATCATCTTCAAAAAGGGTATTTATTAGATGTTGGAAGCATCATGTGTAAGGGACAACTTTTTACTTTTTAAAGAAATTCTTGCTAACCATTTTCAACTCTCTTTTGCTTGCTAATTTTCTAAGCTTCAAGATTCAAAAGTACCAAAAACTTCCGGATATCACCTCATACAATGCTCCTTTTACATTGATGAAAACTTGTGCGCAAATATATCTCCAGTTGTCAACTAGTCTCTAAAAGTAAAGCTCAGCTCAAGGTGGGGGCTAAATTGGAGTGCTAGGCAGTGACGACGCAGATTTCAATGTGTGTGGCCCTTCACTACTGCTATCAAACAAAACACTCTCCATAGCTCATCCTTCACCATAGCCTCTAAATAGGCTTAGGTTTGGTATTAAATCAGGCATCTGCATGGTTGAATCAATCATCCACCTCTTTTTTCACTACCGAAAGAATGAGCCTTGCTCCGCGAGATCTTTGGAGGAAAATGCACTTCCCTTTACATGGAAAGAGCTCCTACTGGGGGGAATGCAAAAATGTGGATATCAATGGTATTCTCTAATGGCCAAATGTTATGTAAACTCCAAAAGTTTATCCTTGGAGTCCCATCCTTTCTTTGGTGGAAAGATATCCCATGATGAATGTTCCCCTTTATGGATGCCAAAAGTTTATGCTTGGAGTCCATCCTGTCTTTGGTAGGAAGATAACCCATGATGAATGTTCCCCTTTATGGATGTGTGTGACTCCCTCCTTACTTTTAGCCGGGGTTTCCCTCCCCCTTCTTGAGGGAAATTTGTACCTTTTATTTTCTTAATTTAACTTTCCACCTTTTCAACCAAAAAAAAAAAACTTGTGCTACCTCTCGTTCGTCGAGTAGTCCATCAAGTCACCCATTAGTCTTTTGGAGTCTGGATTGGGAAGTCAAGAATGGATTGGGAAGTCAAGAATGGATATAAGAGATATTGATAGCAGGCAATGGATAAAATGCAGGCTGAAACCTCCAGATAGATAAATGTGCCATCTTGCAAGGTAATTGTCTTTGCAGGTCTCCTAATTTGTGGATGCAACCTTTCAACAAAAAATATGTATTCAATCATGAGATCCTGCATGCTCTTCCATGATGCTTGCTTGCACCACGGCCTGTGCTCGCTCCGGCTTATTTAGTGCGGCCATGCCGTCTTTGTACCCATTACCATCCTCTGGGTCCTAAACATGCTACAGATAATCAAAAACCATTGTGGCCATATGTGCATCTACTGCTCCTCCAACGTCCCACCTCTGCCTTGCCCACACCAACACCAATAAACACCATCGTGATAAGCTGGGACACTACAAAATGCAAAACACATACTCAAGCACACATGCACAGAAGCAATATAAAGCTTGGCTAACGAGTGGGGCTATATATCATGATGGTACAATAGTCACTAGAGCCCCGTCGATATTTGGCACAATACTTGAGCTCTCGGGCTCTATAATTACACTGTGTGATGAGGAAGGTACCCGAGCATGTCAGAAACTTCCATCCTACCATTCCACAGTCTTTTTAAGGTCGCTATTTTGGTCACAATAATATTAATGCCAGGGGAGGCTCCTAGAAAGGGGAGGCTCCTAGAAAGAGTCTGAAAACCTGACTCGGGGAGCTAAGTTTGAAAACCTGACTCGGGGAGCTGACTCGGGGAGCTAAGTTCTGAGTAAAAGCATTTATGTACCCTTTTAAGGCTTGAAGGCCCTTTGTTGCTAGCTAGAAACTTTTCTACTAAAAAATGGTAGCTAGCCAAAGTACGATGGATTTAAGATGTGGCATACTCCCGACTCGTATTGCATCGACCAAAGACAATAGTCAAAGGCCCAATGGCTCCTACTGGTAGTAGCCTTGGGGGTGAGATGAGAGACAAGAGGTCAACCAATTGACAACCAATTAGAAAAAATTACTCCTTAAAAAGTAAAGTCTGGTCAGCAGCACAAAAAACATATATTGGAAGTGAAACCCTGTGCATCAAACATTTATGGTACAAAAAACACTAAATTGAGACGCAGGCTTGCAAAACTGTCAATGAATTCTCTTATTTTATGTATTTGCTTTGCTGCGCCGCGAGCATGAAATACAAGCAAAAAGTGGCCGGAAGGCCGGAAGGTAAGCTCCTGTTGCAGCTCTTATTTATCGACATCGACACACATGACACCCGACTACTGCTGTCTACATTCTTCATAGCACCTCAAGAGAAGCCAGGGCCCAAGCTGGCAGCTCACGTTGATGCTTCCTTCTCTCTTCCTCCTCGCGCCTCCGCCTCTGCTCCTCCTCCTCCCTCCTGCGCTCTTCTTCACGCCTGCGCCTCTCCTCTTCCTCCTCCGGCCGTCTCCTCCGCTCTTCATCTTCACGTCGTTTCTGCTGCTCTTCGCTCTCCTTTTTGCTTACGCTTTTGTATCTCCCATTGCCCCGGCCACCCCGTCCACCTCTTTTGGAGGGGGGGAAGAAGACCTCCTCATCCCTGCCAAGTTCTCTGAGCTGCTCTTCATCCACATTGAAGGCGGCAGCGGTGACTTGCTTGGGGATACCACGATAGACTGAGTTCTTGCCTGCCAGGAAGGTGGTGCGAGGGCTGCAAAAACATTCAGGATATCAAGCTGGATGCACTAAGTAAATGCATGCATTATCATTGAACACTGTGCAACAACATGATGGCCACGACTACATGGACATGATGTCAGCAATGTTCAAAACAAACCTTGATGATGTAACTAGCTCGATCCATTCCAGTCCTTGGTCCCCTGCAATTTTCACTGAAGGGAAGAACTGAGGAATAACTAGCACAGTGCCCTCGCGCACTTCTTGATCGAACACATTCTCCCCGTCTCCGCTCGCCACTTGCACTCGCCCGTTCCCTCGAATGAAGTAGAAAATTTGGTGCCCATTGCGCACGAACGAAGGCGCCATCATTGCATTCTGATGGAAGCCAGAATTCAACAT
This sequence comes from Adiantum capillus-veneris, assembly GCF_014529385.1. Lineage (NCBI taxonomy): Eukaryota > Viridiplantae > Streptophyta > Polypodiopsida > Polypodiales > Pteridaceae > Adiantum > Adiantum capillus-veneris. The sequence continues at coordinate 111,315,975 of NC_140959.1, forward strand.
TAGACTGTCAATTCTTTATTAATCACCGTCTTAATCCTTTTTAAGTATCTAATCGCTTTGTAATTAAAACAAAACTTAAAAGCTATTTAATAATTACCTTCTCCAAGGAAACCTTGACCGCGCTAAATCCAATCTGATGCAAAGCAGGCAGCTTATGGCAATTGACCCTATTGAGAGCTCCACCATTTTTTACGTAGAAGTCCGGAAATTCATCCCTTATGCTGTACTTAAGCTCCTCGAAGTGGAAAGGGCCTGAAGTTTCCTTCAAGGTGTTTCTCTCGTCCTCTTCCTCTCTCCGGCTGCGCCTCTCAGGTATCTGTGGGAAGTGGATCTTTTGCTTCGCTTTCACAATGCCTGCTTCATTTTGGCGCTCAAGGAGAGACTGGATCGTTTGCTCGTCGACGCCCCATGCGGTGGCGAGAGTGTCTTTGCTGAATCCATGAAGCACAGATCCAAACCTGGCCTGCTTGCTACCAGCAAGTCCAAATTGCTGCATACAAAAGTCCACTCTTATCATTTAACAGCACTTTTTCATTGATTCCACTTTTACCAGCAGTAAATAACTAATCATGTTATAATTCATTCACAATATCCAGATCTCATATAGCACTGGCTAATGCCTAAGTGCTCGCACGGGGCTTGCTAATTACATGAAAGCGCCCTGGATTGGCTCCGTAGCTGGTATCGCCTGCGCATAGAACGCGGTGACGCTCATTGCCATCATTATACCACCAGTAAACGGTTCCCTTGGGCAGGGCAACGACATCCCCCCGCTGCACTTTCCGAATGTAAGTTCGCCGATACTCGCTCTCAGCACCAGGGATGACAGCGCCCATTTTACCGGACCCTGCACCGCAAATTACAATTACCATTCCGCAAGAGCTAAGCAAGAGAGACCATTAATCACAAACTACAAAGGTGATATAAAAAAGGACCTTGCAAAACATAAGCAATCTTGTCTGCATCCGAATACTGCGGCACCAGCAACCCATTCTCTTCCAGCTCAAGCTCCGCTATGCCCACATGGGCATTGCGAATGGCATCGATCTCTTCACTCCAAACACGAAGACGTCCCCCCTCTGACTGAAGCTGTTCGCGAGGCCGGCCGAGCTCGATTTGAGGATAGCCACGCTCTTCTTTCTCCTCGCGGCCACGATGACGACGTCTTCCCCTTTCCTCTTCCTCGCGCTCACGAGGCTCCATCTCCCTGCCACCACGACTAACCTCGCAAGAGGCAAAGGAGGTGGTCAAGAGACCAAGGAGCAGAAGAAGACTAAGCACTAGATTCCCTGCGCGCGCCATAGCTACAACTGATCTAGTGGGCACAGCTTCACTCTGCTAGCTATACGCATGAAAGCAGGAGTGCAGTGGTCGCCTTTTATAGTAGCACGCAGCTGGAAGATGAGTTTGGAAACAGCATGCCGTGCGCAGTGTCGATACGCGGCCTCTGCTCTCAATTTGGAAAAGTCCGCTCTTCATGACATGCAACTCTCTTTTTTAAAACTCAAATTTTCCTTGGGTGAGGGGCTGTCGAGGGTCACGGGTTGGGGGGCTTGGAGGGTTGCATGCTTAGGAGGGCGGGAGTCTGTGGGAGGGGAAGGGTTTGGTTAATGGAGTTCTATTGCGTGCTAGCTCACGAACCACGCCCAAATATCGTTGACTTTTGGTCCAAAGAGGATGGTGTCCATTGTGAAGAATCTTGTATAAAACACGGCACCATCGTCACTTGGATTCTTCACAATGGACAGTTAATCCAAGTGACGGCGTCGTTAACGACCTGCCTTGGCTATTGATGATTAAGTTGTACTCAAAGTTTTACTGAAGGTTTATTGATGATTAGGATACATGATTGTTGATTCTATATGCGTCTGTTGATCTCTCTCTCACACATCTCTCACAGCCAGAGGCCCCGCACCTTCCCGGCTCACCTTTTGAACACATATCCCCCGACAACAGAAGGATGGCAGTATATATCACTATGTATCATAGACTCTATATTTTAGAAACACTATGGATGTCATTTTTGGAAGGAAATATAGGATTGGTTTATGATCTTATAGGTCAACAGCTGGATGAAAGAATCTAACATGGCTAATTTGCACGGCTCATATTCTTCACAATGGACACCACCCGCTTTGTCCATTCTGGTTAATTTGCATGCCGTCATTTGGATTAACTTAAAACTAACGATTTTAAGCTCCTTACAAAGATTAAGCGGGCTGTTAACGGCACCATGACTTAACAATAAGATTAACAAATTTTAAGTTGATGGTGATGATGATTGAGATTGAGTTAACTGAGAAAAAGAGCGTTGACGATGATAACGAGCGCAATTGCTCCCTCTGTTCTCCTTTGCTGCTCTTCACTCTGCCTTAATTACCAAAAAACTCTCCTCTTGCTACCTTCTTTATGTCCTTCCAATGTTGAGAGAGAATAAAAACGAGGTTATGCCCTTCTTTTACCTTCTCTCTTCTTTTAATATGCTCCCTAAATGATGTTAATGCCCTTAAGAACCTCCTGAATGCTCCCTTCAGATCCTCTTTCCCTGCTTACTCTCCTTGAAGCTGAATGTGAGGGAGATCTGGGAGCTTGAGGGTGTGCGAGAGAGACAAGTAAAAAACTTAGTATATCCAACTTCTATGGATCAAGCATGCCGTGCGCATGCCGTGCGCAGTGTCGATACGCGGCCTCTGCTCTCAATTTGGAAAAGTCCGCTCTTCATGACATGCAACTCTCTTTTTTAAAACTCAAATTTTCCTTTTAATATAATTGTTAAAGTTTTATATGATTTATATTGTGACGTGGTGCCTCTACAAAAGAAGCCCTAACAGCAATATCAAGGGAGGGAAAGTTGGGCGCGATCTACGCCGTCCACGCAAGCAAAAAATTAAATATGGACCGAACGCTTGCGTGGAGCTCTAGAGCGGGCAGGGAGGGCCACGTTGGTAAAAATGTGGTGAGGTGGAGCTACCAAGGTCATGCTGGCAAATTGTCGGATGTTGCACGAGGATTGCAAAAGAGTGGCTCCCAGGTGGCTGTCGAGGGTCACGGGTTGGGGGGCTTGGAGGGTTGCATGCGTAGGAGGGCGGGAGTCTGTGGGAGGGGAAGGGTTTGGTTAATGGAGTTCTATTGCGTGGTAGCTCACGAACCGCGCCCAAATATCGTTGACTTTTGGTCCAAAGAGGATGGTGTCCATTGTGAAGAATCTTGTATAAAACACAGCACCACCGTCACTTGGATTCTTCACAATGGACAGTTAATCCAAGTGACGGCGTCGTTAACGAGCTGCCTTGGCTATTGATGATTAAGTTGTACTCAAAGCTTTACTGAAGGTTTATTGATGATTAGGGTGATTGTTGATACTATATGCGTCTGTTGATCTCTCTCTCACATCTCTCACAGCCAGAGGCCCCGCACCTTCCCGGCTCACCTTTCGAACACATATCCCCCGACAACAGAAGGATGGCAGTATATATCACTATGTATCATAGACTCTATATTTTAGAAACACTATGGATGTCATTTTTGGAAGGAAATATAGGATTGGTTTATGATCTTATAGGTCAACAGCTAGATGAAAGAATCTAACATGGCTAATTTGCACGGCTCATATTCTTCACAATGAACACCACCCTCTAATTTGTCCATTCTGGTTAATTTGCATGCTTGAGGGTGTGCGAGAGAGACAAGTAAAAAACTTAGTATATCCAACTTCTATGGATCTTGAGCTCCCTAAAAGAGTATATTAGAGCTTAAAGGTTATAATTATGAGGGCAAAAAGCTAAGGGAGATCGGCTATGACGGTGAGAGGAAGATAGGAGAGCATAGGGTCGTGTGAGATTTGGGGAAGAGAGATTTTCTAGCTTGAGAGGGCAACAAAACGAACTATGGTGGGTTCGGTCTACGGGAGAGCACACGGGAGAGAGATAGAGAGCTTTTTAGCAACATATTTTGACTTAGGAATGAAAAATCTGAGAGAGTTCTTAAATGATGAGCTTATCTTCTTTTTATAGCCTCCCCATTTGCATGCTAATTGGAAATTCTATTTATAGCCAAACCCCCCCCCCTGTTACCACTAGCACTAGCACTAGTAGTTAGCACGGCCAGCGTCTCTTGATGACGTGGCAGCTCGGATGTCGACTCTCCCCATGATTGATGTCGATGATGCTAAAATGGTGCGCCATAGCCTGCTAGTCATAATTCACTTCATGCTTGCGCTCGTCCGAGCCTCGTGCAGGCCGTTGCGAGCTTAAATGCTCTCTCGGTGCTCTGCCTCACGCCATGCCCCATCTTTTCTTCTCTTTGTTCATGTTAAAGCTTTAACCCCCCCATTGGGTAGCCATTTTGTGGCGACATTGGGTAGCCTTTGCCCTCCACATTTTGTTTACATGCCGGCCATGGCATTGCCTAGCACAACGTGGTTCTCCAATATGTCGACCAATGCTTTGCCCAGCACAACATTCAAGACACAAAGCTCATCAAGCAACTCTCGCTATTTTCAATCTTCAACATCTTATTGAGTTGGACTCCGTTTGACATGTCGTCAATCCCTATAGCCTTCCTATACCACATAGAATGCCCACAAATCCTGGTAAGGCTCAAACCACCGATAAAATCAAGCCAAAAATGATCCCAAATCTAGTAAATTATTCTTGACTAAAAAATAAGCTTTCTTGCTACATACAAATTGTTTAGGCTAATTATTGGTCTTTTGTTTGTGCTTTTTCTCAAATTTTGACCAAAGTTTACCATATAATTAGAAACAGAATACGAAAGGACTTCATGTATGGAGTATATACCAGAATATGGGATTACTTTTGGCCCTAGCATGACTTGATCCCCCTTTACATACTTATGGGCATTACTTAGCATTTATTGGGGATCCATATCCAAGGTTGATTTATTTGTGCATGACATAACTCTTTGGCTACACAAACTTGCTTTGTTGACTTGGTTGATTGTTGATTTGCTAAGTGCATGGTGCTTGGTCCGTTGGTTTAACCTCTTAGAGATTTTCAACATGCTACACTTAGAAATCCAAATAAGCGCCTATGTTTTTTGTGCTTAAACCCTAGGGGCTTCACCATGAGAAACGTATCGTACCACGTAAGTGCAAGGGAAGGGGGTTGTTTGGGAGTTTAAATAAGCATATAAGTTATGGGTAACCCCTAATAATTTCTCCTTCGTTACTAAAACATAAGGGAGGGGGGTGGTAATTCTTCAAGGGGGAAATAAGGGGTGTTTGGGGGTAGTGGAAGACATTGATAACATAAATAAAGACATACAAATAAGGGTTTTTTAATAGTAAATAAGCTAGCTATTGTTGACATTGAACTACATGTGGTTACCCAATTACATGCCCCTATCAAGAGAATACAAGCCAATACGATCAAGATATTGACTTTAAAAATGTACCTTGTATGGCATCAAGTTTTGTTTTTTAAACTTGAAGGTGATAAACTATACCAAATCTTATGGATAAGTTAGGGGCATAATAATTTTAGTTCCTACATGTCGTATAATTGTAGAAAGGGGGGTCATTTTTACTTCACATGAGTTGTAAATAGAGGGTTTCGAAGACTCTCCGCTCACAGGTGGCATGTCATTTTCTATAGAGAGTTAATCACTTAAAATAACTGTTTTGGACCCATACATTTGTGATACATGAATGAGTGATCTGTATGGGTGTGTGAGACGGTACTGGAGTCTATGCTAGCTCATGGGATGGGAGTGTTTCTTTTGCATATATCTCATATTTCCTGACCCAAACCTATTTTGTGCAGAGCTGGTGCTTGGGTATCCATCTTTCTCTTTTGTTTTGTGTTTGTCTTGTCAGATTTCTTGTCATTTTTGATGTGGATGAGGCTGATATCATCTTTAATTGGAGTGCTGATTTTTGTAGCGACTCTTTGGAAATCCGTTGCATGCTTCCTGTAGACAGGGATTATTTTCTCTTGTCAATTCTGTATTCCATTGATGAGAATGTTTTCGTTACTTTAGTTAATGGAACCTTTTGACTCTCCATTTTAGTCTGAACTTGTACAAGATCGAGCTGCCAATCTATCTGAACTTTCTTTGCCATGGCTATCCCAACAATAGGTTGTGTTTGTTTGGATGATCGTCTACCACATAAGAAATGTGAGGATAGACATATTGATTGATTTGAACAAATAAGGTTACTAACCCTAATGTTTTGGTCTGGTGGTCAGTATAGCTTTGGATCTCACGTTGTGTCATTTGGAGCTCTATGTCTTGACCAAGTTGTGTATAAAGCTGAGTGAAATGACATTTCCTTGGGCTCTTGTATCAAGTAGAGCGATATTTTATGCCTGATTGTTGCCAATCTTGACCTTGATCAGTAGATCCACTCTATCTTCTCTGAATTCTTTTATGGAAATAACACTGATCTGCAATGGTCTCCCATGTTTTTGTTGTTGTCATAGAAGCCTTCATTTAGACATTCGCTCTTTATCTTTTTTTTACTGCTTCTTCAACAATCCGTTTCTTTTGTTTTGTTCATTGTTTTTCATTATGACACTACAAGAGGCTGTGTGCAGTTGTGACGTTTTTAGCGACGGAAATACTTGGGTTTTTATACTCCCCGAAGTTGCTAAGACCGTCGATATGGAAACGTCGCTATGAGCGTTGCTATAAGTGTCACTATATTTGTCGCTATGACCGTCGCTATATAGCGATGCATATAGCAATGACCATAGCGACACTTACAGGGTACCTATAGCGACGTTCATAGCGACGCTGCAGAGCCTTATCTAGCAATGCTTATAGCAATGCCTGAGAGTAAAAAAATTTATTGGCAATGTTTCAATAATAGAGTAAACCTAAATGAATCTAAGATAAGCCCAGATTCACCTTTGAAAGAAAGTGCAAGCTTAGGTATAGACCCAAAGTAGTCACCCACAAGAAAATATAACCATTAACTCCATCATCCATAGTATTGTTTGCAAAATAAAGATACAAAATGACAAAAGTAAATTGATGAAAGTAAATCAATGACAATTGTACACATCATAGGCAAAATCACTTGATTGTTAAACTTTGCAAATGTAATAGTTACAACACCATTGTCATTATTGAGAAAATATACATGGTTTTCCAATAGTTACAAAAAGACGTATACACGTCATCTCATGATACATGTGCTATGACAAAAGGAAACTAAAGCTATCTAGCTACGACTAGACTTATGTCGTATACATGGTTTTCCAATAGTTACAAAAAGACGTATACACGTCATCTCATGATACATGTGCTATGACAAAAGGAAACTAAAGCTATCTAGCTACGACTAGACTTATGTCGTCTAATCAGACATCTTATCGTGCGGTGTATCTGTCGGATTTTGAAAAAAAAAAAGACAGCTTTTTGTAAGTATAAACAGATAATCTACAAAACAATACAACAAATAAAAAAGAGTAAACCCTAATACTAACCATGCGGCCGTGAGAACTCAGAATGTCCATCAGGGCGTTTAAGACCTTCTTGCCTACGTACTTGTGCTCGTACGGTGTGGGGTCACTTCCAGTCATCGACTACACTGTCAAAACATATAAAGAATCCATTATGTTAAAATTTAGAAACCCCTAAACCCTAAACTATCAAACCTAAAGAGCAATGCGAAAACATTTACAACATCACATTTGAAGAGTCACGAGGGGTATTACATTTTGTGTTAAAACTGGATGAGTGTGAGCTTGTTAAAGAGAAAAAGCTAGAGAGTGTTACTATTACTTTAATGAATAGAGCCCTCTCAAAGTGTCCCAGTGATGATCCTTTGTATTTTAGTGTTCAATCAGAATCTAACATATGGTGGCTTGGTGCGTTTGAGGTAAGAGAGATTCTCAGGTAAGCTCAAATGTTCACATCTACTTAAGTCTCATTTATTTTGTGTTGCAGGTAAAGAAAGAAGATCATGAGATTCTATATTGGGTGTTCTATCGAACTAATATTCCGGAGGTGATTGATCGACAGACTAACCAGGGAGAGGTACTACGTCTAGATGGAAGAGGAAACTTTAAAGTTCAGTGGCATCTTGCAGGTGACCTCAAAATATTAAAGTGCATGTATAATTGTGGAATGGGTGCAATGGCAAAGTCGCTGTGTTTGTTCTGCATGGAACCTGCAAACACTACAACAGGTTGTGTGCTCTTGTGACGCTGTTAGCGACGGAAATACACTGGGTTTTTATAACCCCCGGCATCGCTAAAACCGTCGCTACGAGAGCGTCGCTATATGCGTCGCTGTAAGCGTCGCTATATAGAGACGCTCATAGCGACGGTTATAGCGACGTTTACACAGAAGACTATAGCGACGCTCATAGCGACGCTACAGAGCCATAAATAGCGACGCCCGAGAGAATTTTTTTTTGGTGGCAGGGCATTGAATGCCCTGCCACCCATCAACCATATTTTACTTGATTCACTTTTTAAAAAAAGTGCAAGGGTAGATAATAGACCCAAAATAGTCACCCACAAGACGCATTGTTTGCAAAATTGACAATTGTACACATCATAGGCAAAATGAATTGATTGGCAAATGTAATAATGACAATTGTACAACATCATAGGCATAAAGAATTGATTGGCAAAAGGAACTGCGGTGACAAATGTAATAATATACATTGTTCAAAAAGACGTATAAAATCCGTCTCATGATACATAAGCTATGAGAAACCCTAAACTAATGCTATCTAGCTACGGCTAAACTAACGTCGTCTAGTCAGACGTCTCATCGTGTCCAAGCGGCGTATCTGTCGGATTCTGCAAAAAAAGACAATAAGACAGCTTTCAGTAAGTATAAACATATAACGACATTTCTAAAACAATACAAAAAATAAAAAAGAGTAAACCCTAATACTAACCATGCCGCTGCGAGAACTGAGAATGTCCATCAGGGCGTTTAAGCCCTTCCTGCCTGCGTACTCGCGCTCGTACGGTGTGGGATCACGTCCTGTCATCGACCACTGTCAAAACATACAAAGATTTCATTATGTTAGAATTAAAAAACTCATAAACCCTAAACTATCGAACATAAAGAGCAATGTGAAAACACTTACAAAATCGGCCTCAAACGATGCCCATCCACCGCTCCCCAAGTGGTGCGAGCTCCCTACCTCTACTTGCGCTCTGGCTGCATCCTTTTGTTGCTTCCACTTGTCAGGACTCTCGCGCGCTACTTTCTTCGCATTCTTCCAATCTTCTTTGGCCAGCCAATCTGGCCTGTTCCACCCATTCTTGATTGCTTTTTGCACTTCGGAACGCTTGTGTTTGCAGTATTCGCGCATTCGAATCTTCATCAGGTCTTCATTGAAGCGCTGATCCCGTGTTGGAACGGGAAACTCATCATGAAGTATGCTGATGACTCTGTTTTTTATATCACTTGGTACTTCACTCCATTTGTTTAGTATGTAGTGTCTAAACAGCTGAGAGCAAAGACCACGCATGCGCGAGATCACCTTCTTCCCGTCATCATCCATGATAATGCCGCCGCTGAAGTCGATGGACTAAGACAAGCCCTCTGGCCGGTGGCGCGTGAACCTGGGTGTCCCGGCAGGGGTCTCTAGAGGCGTGTCGATGGGGGTACGGACGTCAGGTGTCTCCACCGGCGTCTGGGCCCCGAAGCGAGGAGTGTCGAGTGGGGTGGCTCCTGGCGGAGTAGGTAGAGGTGTGTAGCTTCTAGAAACAGTCAGCCGTGCAAAACCTGGCGTAGATGGCGATGCTGTGGCTGGTGTGGGGGCGGGCAAAGAAGGGGAGGTTCATTTTGTAGCTCCTCTGCATGCACCCCATATAGAGTAGTAGCATCTTGATGCTCGTCTGGCACCACCGCAGCGGCTTCTGATTGAGCATCTTCTCTGATCTCCTCCATTGATGCCGTTGTGATTGGCACATGGTAGCCTTCATACGTCCTTGCACTACGAGGGGCTACCTCTATGACGTACCACCAGTTTGATGTAGACTTTGTAGGATGAAATATTACCTGCCAGAGCCACATAACTTACATGAGAGCTTTCAAGCACATAACTTGTAAAAGGGGGATGTTAACTATTTACATACTTACTTGTTCACAATGCTCGGGTAGTACGAAAGTGTCTCTTAGGTCAGTCCATTTCTTAGTAGAATCCACCTCAAGAAAACCAGACTCTCCTCTACGCACAGTAGCGTTGGGACCCTCCATGATTATCTTGAACCATTGCATGTCGAACAAGTCGACAAAAAATCCTCTGTAATCGATCCTCAAAATCTCTTGCAGCGTGCCGAAGTAAGTGAGTTCCGCCACCACAGGATCTGCATCAGAGGAACGTCGTCGACTAGAGTGTTCAAATTTTGCCATGATTCCACAATCTTGAGTAAAACGCTTTTTGTCGATTTGTTCCACCCTAAAATGTCGACCTTTACACCATGCTGCTGTGTATGACTTATACTACAACGAACAAAGATTATGAGTGGCCGTTCAAACGTTTATAAATAAAGTCACTTGCTAGTCGTACATTGCAAACTTAGCTTGGTCGCGCAACCCCGAGAGTACTCCCACTCTTCCTCAGTCACTTCGTCACCGCATTGTTGTGCGCTTTTCAATTGGTTGTGCAACCATCTTAAGCTCATGAAGGTTGGTAGGCTCTCCAGAACCGCTGGATAGTACATCGGTGGTCGTCTTCCCCGTCTCCACTCGATTCGTGCCCTTTGTCGCTCTTGCTTTGCATCCTCATATTGTGAAATCCACTTTTGCATCACTGGATTGTGAAGCATGCAAAATCGGTTGATTTTAGCCTCTAGATCTTCCGTCATCTTCTTCTCAACACCGAGATTGCACATGACAATCCCAGATATGCGCTCATCATCTATGGTTCGCCATAGCGTATCCCGGGATTTATCAAATCCGTCTAGCCACTCTCCAATGTACACTAGGGACTCTGATACCAACCAACCTTCTGCCATGCTCCCCGCCGGATGTGCCTTTTGATGCACATATCCCTTAAGCGTTTTCATGAAACGCTCTAAGAAGAACATCCATCTGGAATGAACTTTGCCAGCTATTTTTACCTCATCAACTATGTGAACAAGAAGATGCACCTGAATGGTTAGCATTGTAGTAGGAAAATGTTTCTCAAACATGCACACAAGCTCCGCAGCATTTAGTTTGGCGAATGGTATGGAGTCTACGTTGATCTCCTTTTGTGAGATCCATTGCACCAGCTTTGCAAGTTTGTAGATTGTGTTACGGATGTCGAGAGACAAACATCCCTCAATGGCAACCGGTAAAATAAACTGTAAAGTATGTGCAACAATGATATTAAAGTCCACATTTTATGCAATGATATTAAAGTCCACTATGAACGTACCTGACACATTTTATGCCAATCGTGTGACTTCAAACCGGTAAGCTTTCCTTCTTTAGTAAAACACGTTCGGAGCGAGTGCATTACGCCAGTGGGGGTCCCCAAAGATCGAATGGTCTCTTTTACTTTGCGTTCTTGGGCTCCTGTGAAAATCCATGGTGCTTTAGGGAGTTTTATCGATCCATCAGACGCTGTTTGCGGCCAATATTGCTCCATACGATCCACATTTCTAAGGTCAACTCTGGCTCCCAAAGTATCTTTCTTGCCGGTCAGATGGTCCCATAGTAGATTACCCACATTCTTGAATATGTGCATTGGATCGAGCAAGTGATTGATCATGAGTCGGTGCCAGTATGGTAACTCGTACCATAGAGATAGTCTCTTCATCCCTGGAGGCAATCCGTCATCGCACATCTCCTTCTGCTCTAACCATGCTTGTGCAGACATCCTTGGTGGCTCTCTTCCCAAAAAGCCATCGCGTAACACATGATTCTCTGGAAGATACGCTTGATGACCTTCGTAGATTTGCTTCTTCAGTGAGGGTGCCCTACGTGCATTCAGTCTAGGTCCACATGTGACACATGCTTTGTATCCGCTTGTTTGAAGCCCAGCATGTATACACATGATAATAGATCAACTATGGGAAAAAACAAGATTTACAGTGTCTGAGTGAGGAGTGTCAATAGATCACCTGAGCATTCGGTTAGCCCGGGATAGTCATGCATGGTCCACATTAGAATGCCTCTGATCAAAGCATTCCGTCGTCCTGTGTGTCGGCTCATATCCACCACCTCTATGCCAATCCACAATTGTTGTAGCTCTTCCAATAGTGGACGAAGATACACATCCATATTCCCCACTTTATATCATCTGTCACAATCAAGCTTAGCCATAGGTGCCCCTTCTTCGTAGTCAACCATGGGGGAATGTTGTAGTTGACGATGACAATGGGCCATACACTGTAAGATGTTGATCTTTGACCAAATGGATTTACGCCATCCATAGCCAGGCCTAAGCTGTCAGAGGCTACATCTTGTGGCCTCACATATGCTGCTTGACCAAAGCGCCTGCGAACACGTCTATTGGGTTGCAAGATTGCTGCTTGTTGGCCAGCGTCAGAGTCCGACGAGTTATAATTGGCAACAACTCGATCTATAATAGATGGATCGAACTCGCCAAATTCGCGAACGTGCTGCAAAGAAACACGTCTTGTCCGTCGCACAGCATGCTTGCATTGATTACAAGGACATAAGACCCTCGTTGAGAGATAGGTGTTTCGGTTGGACGGTCCCACATCCTCGTCGCTACTCATAATGAGGATAAAAAACTTATAACCTGGACAAAAAATTTAATATTCTATTGGCATTCTTCGTCTTATCTCTCTCTCTCTCTCTCTCTCTCTCTCTCTCTCTCTCTCTCTCTCTCTTTACCTCACATTCTCTAGTCATGTCCAATCCCCGTACACCTCGATCTAGAGGTGCACGGAGATCAGAAACACCGGGTTATAATCTCGTCTTTATTGGTCAATACCTATATTTGTGGGTACAAGAAATCTACACACCCACGTCTACATGATACTGCATGTAGTGGACAAAACCCCTTTGCCTCTTCTCTAGCTGTAGCACTTCACAGCATCTTAACATCTTTTCACTGTTCGTCTAACTCTAAACCCTAAACCGTAAGTAATTCTTGCGTGGACTCGATCTAACGTAAATAAGCGTAAATCTAAATAAACGTAAATCTAACTAAAAATAAACCTAAATCTAATTTAACGTAAGTCTACATCTAACCTAATCTTTAACGTCTTTTGGGATAGTTTCCTACGACGTTAAAACTCTCTTCTTCTTGTGTGTGTGTGTGTGTGTGTGTGTGTGTGGGTAAACCTAAATAAACCTAAGTCTAATCTAAGATAACATAAATCTAAATCTAACGTAAATTATGTTATATTAATAACAAAGAACTAAACTAACAGGGATTATAAGAACCTTAAAACTGATTTAACACATAATTTTTCACATAACTCGGCAAGAGTTGGCATTCTCATCACTAAAGATGTGAGAGTTAACTTCCGGCGGTGACGCTGCCTCATCTCCATCCACATCTGACGACAGCAATTGGCCCTTTAGACCGTTCTTGCTCTTGTTACTAACTTTGAAGTTGTTGTTGAATGACTAGAGGTTGTCTAGATGGTCATTGTGTCGGGGATGTAGTGACTCTGGCCGCCCTGAAGATCCACCTTCTTCCCTATCTTCTGAATACATTTCACCAGTACTTTTGGATCGATGGAGCCCACCATGAGTGAAGGCAGCAATACCCTATATTCCATTGAGGGCTTTCTTCACCCGCTTCATGCAGGCATCGCAGTCTATGGAGACCTAAATCTAATCTAATATAATGTAAATCTAAATCTAGTGTAAATAAACTTAAATCTAGTTAAAAATAAACCTAAATCTAATTTAATGTAAGTCTACATATAACCTAATCTTTAACGTCTTTTAAGATAGTTTCCTACGACGTTATAACTCTCTTCTTCTTGTGTGTGTGCGCGTGTGTGGATGTGTGTGCCAATAAAAAGAGATAAATGGTATAACCTTTCTATCACCCATGCCAAGTATGATAGATTGATTATGCCATTTCCCTCTTGAATAATAGGTCTTGAGTTCAACTCCTCGTCGACTAGATCTTTAGGTCTTTTAATTTTAATTAGTTTCCTACGACGTTAAATTAGTTTCTCTCTCTTTCTCTCTCTCAATGTGTGTGCGTTTTTTTGGATCGTATGCATGTTTTCTCTCTCTTTTCCTCTCTCAATGTGTGCGTTTTTTGTTTATGCATGTTCTCTCTCTCTTTTCCTCTCTCAATGCGTGCGTTTTTTGTTTATGCATGCTCTCTCTCTCTTTTTCTCTCTCAATGTGTGTGTGCATTCTTTGTTTATGTATGTGTGTGTGCGTTTTTGTTTTTGTTTGTACTCTCTCTCTCTCTATCTCTCTCTCTCTCTAAAACACTATGTGTGTGTGTGTATGTGTGTGTGAGAGAGAGAGAGAGGGAGAGAGAAAGAGGGGAAGGGAACATGAGAATGAGGAGAGGGAAGGAGCATACCTGGCTCTCCTTCCTCTCCTCGTGTGTGTGTGTGTGGAGAAGAAAGAGAGAGAGAGAGAGAGAGAGAGAGAGAGAGAGAGAGAGAGAGAGAGAGAGTGAGGGAGAGCGTTACCTGCTCCTTGCTTGAGGGCGCCGAAAAACTCAGATCTGAGATCTGAGTTTTTGGGCGCGCTCGATTATTTTTTTAGCCCAGCCGGCGTCGCTATGAGCGTCGCAAATTTACAAAGAAATTTGCGACGCTCATAGCGACGCTTATAGCGACGCCGGGAATTTTTTTTTTGAGCGTCGCTGTGTGAGCGTCGCTAATATGAATAGCCTCTTGTAGTGAAAGGTCATGGACCCAAAGTGGTGGAGAAAATCTCCAACACATCACATTGAGGATCGTGCTTTTTGACCGGTTTTGAAAATACCACTTGTGAATGTCCACATCTGTACAATGTATGCCCTTTGTAGAATTGTGGAGAAATTGGTCTACTTATATATTGGGTTTGCTTGGAAGACTAAGAACTCAGCAGAGCGACAAGTAGCCCTGCAGTGCTTAGAATTGGTACTGTCGGATATGGGGCTTCATGGTGGCAATGTGAAAATCCAGCGGGTTGAAAAGAGATCAACTGCTGAGAAGGATGTCCCATGCAAACCATCCATCGGTGGGGTGAAGGCACGGAGGTTTTTATCTAAACCCCAAGGTACAAGAGATCTGAAGCTAATAAAACATGGAAAAATATATAACACTTTTTATGTTAGCAAGGTAGAGTATAAGAGCTGGAAAAAGCTACATATTGCAGTCAAAGACCAAGAACCAACTACTCGTAACGCGAAGGCTGAGGTTTGGCGATCAATAGACATCCTATTTTTGATGTGCGACAAAGATGACTGGTCACAAGGTGATATGAACAAGTTCAAGGAGAATCTCAACCTTCTCAAAAAATCATTCAAGACAGCATGGACAGACACCCAAATTACTCACTACATGGTATTATCGTGTATTTGATTCTCTTTTATGTGCAACTATGTGAGTGTAAAAAATTCTAACTAATTTGTTTTCATATCCAGCACATCATCTTCAATCATTTACCATATTTTATACAAAAGTATGGGAACCCGGCAATATGGAATACCCAAGGGATGGAAAAGTTTCATTACATGGAGAGAAATTCTTATTTCAGGCACACACGACATGGTGGCTCTCGAATCAAGGCTAACAGTTTGAGAGAACTATTTGAATGGTTCTATCGTAGAATCATTCATCGAATGAAGGCAAAAGAAGTCTTGGCAATTTCAGCAATAGCACAAGCCATCAGACATTTACAACAACAAAAAGTTAAAAGATCAATGGCATACAACAACTCCGGAGCTCGTGAAAGTCAACGAAGGTGGAGAGAGACAATGGTGTATGTGAACCACAAGTGGAGAAAGATACTCTGAGTGGATGACATTGTACAAAATTTATGTAATACATGATCTTATACAATTGCTACTTGAAGTGTATCAAGATTTTGAAGGTTCAATTTTGTTTTTTGGCACGTCACCCTTGTAACGAATCATGAGATGTTTGCCATACTCTAAAAGTTCATCTGGGTTTTGTCTACCAAGAGCAGTAACCAAAACAATCTCTAGAAAACACTTTGTCCACAAGAATGACTTTATCTGCACTTTTGGGCAGCACGAGTCCACCCAAGAAGCGTGATAGTGTCTTGAATGTGTAAGTTGCTATTGAACCCTCTTGTGACATGGAATTGTGAAAAACTACTATCGGCGACTCGCAAAGCTTTGAAAGGTACTGCGCTAGGGCCGCATCCCTTCCACGATACTCTCGAGTCCGTCGCCGAAGGAAGTCATCCTTGTCAGCAATCCAAGACTGCACATATCATGTCAGAGTAAGTGACACACACACAGAGAGAGAGAGAGAGAGAGAGAGAGAGAGAGAGAGAGAGAGAGAGAGAGAGAGAGAGAGAGAGAGAGAGAGAGAGAGAGAGAGAGAGAGAGAGAGAGAGAGTTACCATGAATCTCTCATCCTGCAGAAAGAGGTTTTCCTGCCACAGGTCTACAGATGTAGTTGACCCTGACCTGAATGGTTAAACCAATCCTCCACTTCTTTGTTACTTGTTGATGGTCTTAGGCTTTGTCTTATTGCTTGGAAGGTGGCTTCATTAGGTAGTGTCTCCTTGTATTTTTCAGCTTTCTCAAAGCATCTTCAAAGGCATTCCATTGGATTGCTGGATGTTTCCATTGCCTCATCATCACTACTATCCTCTGAAACATCACTACTATCCTCTGAAACAAATCCACTCCTCCCCTCTTGGACTCTGGAAATAATAGCCAGGGAGAAATCCTCCCTTAAATAAAAGATGCTTTGCACATCATGTAAAAATATATAGGTCCTGTCTCCAATCCTGAAGTCAGGCACAGCAGGCATCATCATCTAAGCATGCTTCTCAGTGAAGTTACTGACATCCAAAGGAAGTTTGATTTCTGTGGTTTTCACAGAGAGCATATTACTTCTTTGTACTTCAATTGCCTCAACCTCAAGGTTGACTGTATCTTCAACCTCCTCGACTTCTTGTATATGTGTTATCTCCTCGCATTCTTCATCTGGTGCTGCATCTTGCTCCTCTAACACCTCATCAGGATTCTGCATGAGGAATCCAAACAGGCTGTTCAGGTAAATCATGAAGCCAAAGGATTCCTGAATGAGTTTGCATTCTTTTTGGTGCAAAGGGCAGGCTGAATGTCGGCAAGCAGGTGGTAATTCCCTATACTTCTTCGGTCCCTGTCCCTTTCCACCACAGTCATTTAAATGCACAAGAGTCATAGTGGGCAGAACAACCCTCCCTACCTGCACCATCACTTCAAACTTATCTCTGTAGGACTCCAAGAATTCACTGTGCTGAGCTAAAAGGTCTTCAATGTCAAACTTTGGGTTAAACATAGAATGAGCTAGATCAAACTTGTTCCCAGCACCACAAGATGCTGCAAAATCAAACAGCCTCTCATCAGTTGCAGCTGGGTCTTCCAGAGAAGACACATCCTCTTTGGCTTTACCTTTAGTTTCACAGGGACTGCTTTCTGGCACATCTGCATCATCTGAGAAGTCTATATTCCTCTTTCTTGTATTTTTCTTGACAAGTACTGTACAGGGTGAGGGATCCTCTTGGCCTGGTGACCTCTCTGATTGATCTTCACCAATTGACTCTTCTTCAGATATGTCATGACAAAAGTCAATAGTTCTTTTGGCAGAAACATTAAGCAACTGAGCCTGCAAAGGTTGAAATCCTGGCACAAGCTCTGGGTCTAGTTTCAGCCTCTTCTGTCTACTAGACCTTAATCCTATTCATCAGGAAACATGACAAGTCTCACTCTCTCTCTCTCTCTCTCTCTCTCTCTCTCTCTCTCTCTCTCTCTCTCTCCAAAGCTCAAACAAAGACACACATAGACTCTCTCTCTCTCTCTCTCTCACTCTCCAAAGAACATTAAAAAACACACATAGACTCTCTCTCTCTCTCTCTCTCTTCTCTCTCTCTCTCTCTCTCTCTCTCTCTCTCTCTCTCTCTCTCTCTCTCCTCTCTTTCTCTCTCTCTCTCCAAAGAACATTAAAAAACACACATAGACTCTCTCTCTCTCTCTCTCTCTCTCTCTCTTTCTGTGTGTGTGTGTGTGTGTGTGTGTGTGTGTGTGTCTCTTTGTACTAAAGGCGCGCAAGGACGAAAACATACTTTTTGCAACTCTCTACGCGCGCCTTAAGTACAATTGAGAGAGAGAGAGAGAGAGAGAGAGAGAGAGAGAGAGAGATAGAGAGAGAGTCATAACTATACTATAGGTGCGCGGAGAGAGCTGCAGCCAGTGTTTGGTTGGCTCTGCGCGCCGTTAGTGACGGGGAGAGAGAGGGGAGGGAGAGAGAGAGAGAGTGTGTGTATGTGTGTGTCTGTCTATGTAAGTATGTGTTGAGGTATGTGTGTGTGTGTGTGTTTATGTGTGTGTCTGTGTGTGTGTGTTTGTGTGTGTATGTGTGTGTGTCTTTCTATGTAAGTATGTGTTGAGGTGTGTGTGTGCGTTGAACAACAGTATGGGTTTTTTTTTGTTTACACACACACACACACACACACAATTTTCTACCAACGGTTGGAAATACAAAGAGAAAGAGTGAGAGATCACCTTTTGTTGGTGGGGTTTGCAGAAACTCCAAGGGAGGTGTCTCCTCCATTGCTTTTTGTCTGTCAAACTCACTCTGTCTCTCTCCCTCTCTCTCTCTGACAGTAAGGAGTCCCTCTCTCTATCTCTCTCTCAATCTGTCTCTCTCTCTCTCTCTCCTTCTCTCTTTCTATGGTTCTCTCTCTCTCTGTCACACTCTCTCTATCACTCTCTAGTAGTAATGAGGCTCTCTCTCTCTCTCGCTCTCTCACTCTCTCTCTCTCTCTCTCTCTTTTTCTATGGTTCTCTCTCTTTCTCTCTCTCAAAATCACACTTATAACGGATACACACGGCGGCGCCCCACGTGTTACTATAAAATAGAATATAGTTGCATGTTGTCGAACGTGCAATCAATATTGAGACCGTATACTTTTGTACGTCATATATAGAGGTCATGAGAGAGAAAAACCACACCTCGTGAAAGAGAGAGAGAGAGAAAGAGCCATCGTCTGCGTCTCCGACAGCAAGCCAACCCATCTTCCACATAACGAAGGTCTCCGTCCTTAGAAGGCTCGGTCCTCTCTCTCTCTCCCTCTGCTTCTGAAATTTCCCTCTGCCTTTGCCTCTATCTCTCTCTCTGTTTCTGTCAGAGTATATTGCATATCTAGCTCTGTCTTAACAAACAACACACACATACACTCACAAACAGAACACACACAAATACAACACACACACACACACACACACACACACACACACACACACAGAAACAGAAAAATATAACATACACACAAACACACAGAGACACAAATATAACATACACACACACAGACGGACACACACAGAGACACACACACACACTCAAAAACACACAGACACAAATATAACATACACACACACACACACACACACACACACACACACACACACATACACAGACAAATATAACATACACACAAACACACAGAGACACAAATATAACATACACACACAGAGACAGATAGACACAGACACTACAAGAGGTTGTGTGCTCTTGTGACGCTGTTAGCGACGGAAATACACTGGGTTTTTATAACCCCCGGCGTCGCTAAAACCGTCGCTACGAGCATCGCTACGAGAGCATCGCTATATGCGTCGCTATAAGTGTCGCAATATAGAGACGCTCATAGCGACGCTCATGGCGACGATTATAGCGACGTTTACACTGAAGACTATAGCGACGCTACAGAGCCATAAATAGCGACGGTTATAGCGACGCCCGAGAGAATTTTTTTTTGGTGGCAGGGCATTGAATGCCCTGCCACCCATTTCAATGCCCTGCCACCCATCAACCATATTGTACTTGATTCACTTTTTAAAAAAAGTGCAAGGGTAGATAATAGACCCAAAATAGTCACCCAAAAGACGCATTGTTTGCAAAATTGACAATTGTACACATCATAGGCAAAATGAATTGATTGGCAAATGTAATAAGGACAATTGTACAACATCATAGGCATAAAGAATTGATTGGCAAAAGGAACTGCGGTGACAAATGTAATAATATACATGGTTCAAAAAGACGTATAAAATCCGTCTCATGATACACAAGCTATGAGAAACCCTAAACTAATGCTATCTAGCTACGGCTAAACTGACGTCGTCTAGTCAGATGTCTCATCGCGTCCAAGCGGCGTATCTGTCGAATTCTGCAAAAAACGACAATAAGACAGCTTTCAGTAAGTATAAACATATAACGACATTTATAAAACAATACAAAAAATAAAAAAGAGTAAACCCTAATACTAACCATGCCGCCGCGAGAAATGAGAATGTCCATCAGGGCGTTTAAGCCCTTCCTGCCTGCGTACTCGCGCTCGTACGGTGTGGGATCACGTCCTGTCATCGACCTATGTCAAAACATACAAAGATTTCATTATGTTTGAATTAAAAAACTCATAAACCCTAAACTATCGAACATAAAGAGCAATGTGAAAACACTTACAAAATCGGCCTCAAATGATGCCCATCCACCGCTCCCCAAGTGGTGCGAGCTCCCTGCCTCTACTCGCGCTCTGGCTGCATCCTTTTGGTTCTTCCACTTATCGGGATTCTCGCGCGCTGCTTTCTTCGCATTCTTCCAATCTTCTTTGGCCAGCCAATCTGGCCTGTTCCACCCATTCTTGATTGCTTTTTGCACTTCGGAACGCTTGTGTTTGCAGTATTCGCGCATTCGAATCTTCATCAGGTCTTCATTGAAGCGCTGATCCCGTGTTGGAATGGGAAACTCATCATGAAGTATGCTGATGACTCTGTTTTTTAAATCACTTGGTACTTCACTCCATTTGTTTAGTATGTAGTGTCTAAACAGCTGAGAGTAAAGACCACGCATGCGCGAGATCACCTTCTTGCCGTCATCATCCATGATGATGTCGCCGCTGAAGTCGATGGAGTAAGACAAGCCCTCTGGCCGGTGACGCGTGAACCTGGGTGTCCCGGCAGGGGTCTCTAGCGGCGTGTCAATGGGGGTACGGACGTCAGGTATCTCCACCGGCGTCTGGGCCCCGAAGCGAGGAGTGTCGAGTGGGGTGGCTCCTGGCGGAGTAGGTAGAGGTGTGTAGCTTCTAGAAACAGTCAGCCGTGCAAAACCTGGCGTAGATGGCGATGCTGTGGCTGGTGTGGGGGCGGGCAAAGAAGGGGAGGGTAAAGAGCCTCGTCGAACACGAGGCGGTGTGGAGGCATCGGTGGCGGAATCCCCACAACAACCGCCACCGCCACCACTAGAGCGCCGGTGTCTAGACGAGTGTGAAGCTCGTCTCGTCGACGCCGAAGCTTCGGAGCGCGCCGAATGCTCCGAAAGAGAGGGAGATGCGGATGGAGTAGGAACGCGCGATGATGCGCCAGAGCGATGACGCTCCACGTACCACTGTCTCTGCTACGGTGACAAAGAAGAAAGAAACTCCTCATCATCCATACCTGAATTAAACACACGAATATTTAAACTTAATATTGAATGAATAGAGTAGACAATGACGCAAAGACCATTAAATACAATGACGTAATGACGCATATAAATACAATGACGCAATGAATTGAGTGATAGAAGAGGCAAGTCGAAAACTCAAAATTTTCAATCAAAAGATGTGAGCGCGAGTAGAAAAGAGCGTTATACAGCATGGAAGGTACTTAGAGAGCCAGAGCTTTTACAACACGGAGCAAAATTGTTCAAATACAATATTTGTGGCTTTAAGAGATCTCTCTCTCATCCTCGCATAACTCAGCATAACTTCCTATATCTATATAGAGCTCTCCGTTTAAACACATATCCTCTGTTTCATTTTGTAGCTCCTCTGCATGCACCCCATATAGAGTAGTAGCATCTTGATGCTCGTCTGGCACCACCGCAGCGGCTTCTGATTGAGCATCTTCTCTGATCTCCTCCATTGATGCCGTTGTGATTGGCACATGGTAGCCTTCATACGTCCTTGCACTATGAGGGGCTACCTCTATGACGTACCACCAGTTTGATGTAGACTTTGTAGGATGAAATATTACCTGCCAGAGCCACATAACTTACATAAGAGCTTTCAAGCACATAACTTGTAAAAGGGGGATGTTAACTACTTACATACTTACTTGTTCACAATGCTCGGGTAGTACGAAAGTGTCTCTTAGGTCAGTGCATTTCTTAGTAGAATCCACCTCAAGAAAACCAGACTCTCCTCTACGCACAGTAGCGTTGCGACCCTCCATGATTATCTTGAACCATTGCACGTCGAACAAGTCGACAAAAAATGCAGATCCTCTGTATTTCCCTCAAAATCTCTTCAAGCGTGCCGAAGTAAGTGAGTTCCGCCACCACAGGATCTGCATCAGAGGAACGTCGTCGACTAGACTGTTCAAATTTTGCCATGATTCCATAATCTTGAGTAAAACGCTTTTTGTCGATTCGTTCCACCCTAAAATGTCGACCTTTACACCATGCTGCTGTGTATGACTTATACTACAACGAACAAAGATTATGAGTGGCCGTTCAAACGTATATAAATAAAGTCACTTGCTAGTCGTACATTGCAAACTTACCTTGGTCGCGCAACCCCGAGAGTACTCCCACTCTTCCTCAGTCACTTCGTCACCGCATTGTTGTGCGCTTTTCAATTGGTTGTGCAACCATCTTAAGCTCATGAAGGTTGGTAGGCTCTCCAGAACCGCTGGATAGTGCATCGGTGGTCGTCTTCCCCGTCTCCACTCGATTCGTGCCCTTTGTCGCTCTTGCTTTGCATCCTCATATTGTGAAATCCACTTTTGCATCACTGGATTGTGAAGCATGCAAAATCGGTTGATTTTAGCCTCTAGATCTTCCGTCATCTTCTTCTCAACACCGAGATTGCACATGACAATCCCAGATATGCGCTCATCATCTATGGTTCGCCATAGCGTGTCCCGGGATTTATCAAATCGTCTAGCCACTCTCCAATGTACACTAGGGACTCTGATACCAACCAACCTTCTGCCATGCTCCCCGCCGGATGTGCCTTTTGATGCACATATCCCTTAAGCGTTTTCATGAAACGCTCTAAGAAGAACATCCATCTGGAATGAACTTTGCCAGCTATTTTTACCTCATCAACTATGTGAACAAGAAGATGCACCTGAATGGTTAGCATTGTAGTAGGAAAATGTTTCTCAAACATGCACACAAGCTCCGCAGCATTTAGTTTGGCGAATGGTATGGAGTCTACGTTGATCTCCTTTTGTGAGATCCATTGCACCAGCTTTGCAAGTTTGTAGATTGTGTTACGGATGTCGAGAGACAAACATCCCTCAATGGCAACGGTAAAATAAACTGTAAAGTATGTGCAACAATGATATTAAAGTCCACATTTTATGCAATGATATTAAAGTCCACTATGAACGTACCTGACACATTTTATGCCAATCGTGTGACTTCAAACCGGTAAGCTTTCCTTCTTTAGTAAAACACGTTCGGAGCGAGTGCATTACGCCAGTGGGGGTCCCCAAAGATCGAATGGTCTCTTTTACTTTGCGTTCTTGGGCTCCTGTGAAAATCCATGGTGCTTTAGGGAGTTTTATCGATCCATCAGACGCTGTTTGCGGCCAATATTGCTCCATACGATCCACATTTCTAAGGTCAACTCTGGCTCCCAAAGTATCTTTCTTGCCGGTCAGATGGTCCCATAGTAGATTACCCACATTCGTGAATATGTGCATTGGATCGAGCAAGTGATTGATCATGAGTCGGGGCCAGTATGGTAACTCGTACCATAGAGATAGTCTCTTCATCCCTGGAGGCAATCCGTCATCGCACATCTCCTTCTGCTCTAACCATGCTTGTGCAGACATCCTTGGTGGCTCTCTTCCCAAAAAGCCGTCGCGTAACACATGATTCTCTGGAAGATACGCTTGATGACCTTCGTAGATTTGCTTCTTCAGTGAGGGTGCCCTACGTGCATTCAGTCTAGGTCCACATGTGACACATGCTCTGTATCTGCTTGTTTGAAGCCCTGCATGTATACACATGATAATAGATCAACTATGGGAAAAAACAAGATTTACAGTGTCTGAGTGAGGAGTGTCAATAGATCATCTGAGCATTCTATTAGCCCGGGATAGTCATGCATGGTCCACATTAGAATTCCTCTGATCAAAGCATTCCGTCGTCCTGTGTGTCGGCTCATATCTACCACCTCTATGCCAATCCACAATTGTTGTAGCTCTTCCAATAGTGGACGAAGATACACATCCATATTCCCCACTTTATATCGCCCTGGCACAATCAAGCTTAGCCATAGGTGCCCCTTCTTCGTAGTCAACCATGGGGGAATGTTGTAGTTGACGATGACAACGGGCCATACACTGTAAGATGTTGATCTTTGACCAAATGGATTTACGCCATCCATAGCCAGGCCTAAGCGCAAATTTCGAGCTTCCCTGGCAAAATCCGACCATGTTCCATCTATATGTTTCCACGCTACGCAATCTGCAGGAATTCGTAGCACACCATCCGAAGATTTTTTCTCCTCATGCCATGATGCTAGGGCGGCCATGGACTTACATTCGAAGAAATGCTTGATGCGAGGAAGCAGAGGGAAATGTCGCAAAACCTTTTGTGGAATGTTTGTCCCGTGGAGATCTACTCGATATCTTTCGGAATCACATTTCGGACACTTCTCCATGTCTATGTATTCCCCTCTGAAAAGAATGCAGTCATTAGGACAAGCGTGGATAGAATTGTAATCCATCCCCAAGTTTCGCAAAATCTTTCTTGCTTCATCTCGGGAATCTGGCATCACATTGTCAGCTGGTAGTATGTGCTCCTTCAACAATCTACACAACATAAAAATATGATACAGTCGTGTAAAAATCTATCAGATCATTATACATTTAGAGTTTTATTAAAGTAAACTAATTGTAATAGATCGCCTGAAAAGCGCTGTGACGCTAGTGTCACTCCATCCAAACTTTGCCTACATGTTGAGAAGAACCAGGAGTGCTTTCAATCTAGACATACGTGCTCCATTATACAATGGCGTATCGGCTTCACTTTTCATATCATCATAGATAAGCCTTTCTGAATCCATGATCATCTCGATCATTTCATCAATCTCGGGCTCAAACATTGCCTCGTTGGGAATGTGCTCTGCATGATCATCCCCCGAGCTGTCAGAGGCTACATCTTGTGGCCTCACATATGCTGCATGACCAAAGCGCCTGCGAACACGTCTATTGGGTTGCACGATTGCTGCTTGTTGGCCAGCGTCAGAGTCCGACGAGTTATAATTGGCAACAACTCGATCTATAAAAGATGGATCGAACTCGCCAAATTCGCAAACGTGCTGCAAAGAAACACGTCTTCTCCGTCGCACAGCATGCTTGCATTGATTACAAGGACATAAGACCCTCGTTGAGAGATAGGTGTTTCGGTTGGACGATCCCACATCCTCGTCACTACTCATAATGAGGATAAAAATCTTATAACCTGGACAACAAATTTAATATTCTATTGGCATTCTTCGTCTTATCTCTCTCTCTCTCTCTCTCTCTCTCTCTCTCTCTCTCTCTCTCTCTCTCTCTCTCTCTCTCTCTCTCTCTACCTCACATTCTCTAGTCAGGTCCAATCCCCGCACACCTCGGTCTAGAGGTGCACGGAGATCAGAACCACCGGGTTATAATCTCGTCTTTATTGGTCAATACCTATATTTGTGGGTACAAGAAATCTACACACCCACGTCTACATGATACTGCATGCAGTGGACAAAACCCCTTTGCCTCTTCTCTAGCTGTAGCACTTCACAGCATCTTAACATCTTTTCATAGTAGATCTTTTTACTATTCGTCTAACTCTAAACCCTAAACCGTAAGTAATTCTTGCGTGGACTCGATCTAACGTAAATAAGCGTAAATCTAAATAAACGTAAATCTAACTAAAAATAAACCTAAATCTAATTTAACGTAAGTCTACATCTAACCTAATCTTTAACGTCTTTTGGGATAGTTTCCTACGACGTTAAAACTCTCTTCTTCTTGTGTGTGTGTGTGTGTGTGTGTGTGTGTGTGGGTAAACCTAAATAAACCTAAGTCTAATCTAAGATAACATAAATCTAAATCTAACGTAAATTATGTTATATTAATAACAAAGAACTAAACTAACAGGGATTATAAGAACCTTAAAACTGATTTAACACATAATTTTTCACATAACTCGGCAAGAGTTGGCATTCTCATCACTAAAGATGTGAGAGTTAACTTCCGGCGGTGACGCTGCCTCATCTCCATCCACATCTGACGACAGCAATTGGCCCTTTAGACCGTTCTTGCTCTTGTTACTAACTTTGAAGTTGTTGTTGAATGACTAGAGGTTGTCTAGATGGTCATTGTGTCGGGGATGTAGTGACTCTGGCCGCCCTGAAGATCCACCTTCTTCCCTATCTTCTGAATACATTTCACCAGTACTTTTGGATCGATGGAGCCCACCATGAGTGAAGGCAGCAATACCCTATATTCCATTGAGGGCTTTCTTCACCCGCTTCATGCAGGCATCACAGTCTATGGAGACCTAAATCTAATCTAATATAACGTAAATCTAAATCTAGTGTAAATAAACTTAAATCTAGTTAAAAATAAACCTAAATCTAATTTAATGTAAGTCTACATATAACCTAATCTTTAACGTCTTTTAAGATAGTTTCCTACGACGTTATAACTCTCTTCTTCTTGTGTGTGTGCGCGTGTGTGGATGTGTGTGCCAATAAAAAGAGATAAATGGTATAACCTTTCTATCACCCATGCCAAGTATGATAGATTGATTATGCCATTTCCCTCTTGAATAATAGGTCTTGAGTTCAACTCCTCGTCGACTAGATCTTTAGGTCTTTTAATTTTAATTAGTTTCCTACGACGTTAAATTAGTTTCTCTCTCTTTCTCTCTCTCAATGTGTGTGCGTTTTTTTGGATCGTATGCATGTTTTCTCTCTCTTTTCCTCTCTCAATGTGTGCGTTTTTTGTTTATGCATGTTCTCTCTCTCTTTTCCTCTCTCAATGCGTGCGTTTTTTGTTTATGCATGCTCTCTCTCTCTTTTTCTCTCTCAATGTGTGTGTGCATTCTTTGTTTATGTATGTGTGTGTGCGTTTTTGTTTTTGTTTGTACTCTCTCTCCCTCTCTCTCTCTCTCTGTCTCTCAAAAACACTATGTGTGTGTGTGTGTGTATGTGTGTGTGTGTGAGAGAGAGAGAGGGAGAGAGAAAGAGGGGAAGGGAACATGAGAATGAGGAGAGGGAAGGAGCATACCTGGCTCTCCTTCCTCTCCTCGTGTGTGTGTGTGTGTGTGTGTGGAGAAGAAAAAGAGAGAGAGAGAGAGAGAGAGAGAGAGAGAGAGTGAGGGAGAGCGTTACCTGCTCCTTGCTTGAGGGTGCCAAAAAACTCAGATCTGAGATCTGAGTTTTTGGGCGCGCTCGATTATTTTTTTAGCCCAGCCGGCGTCGCTATGAACGTCGCTATGAGCGTCGCAAATTTACAAAGAAATTTGCGACGCTCATAGCGACGCCGGATTTTTTTTTTTTGAGCGTCGCTGTGTGAGCGTCGCTAATATGAATAGCCTCTTGTAGTGAGAGACACACACACCCACAAACACACAGACACACAAATATAACATGCACACACACACACACACACACACACAGAGCCCCTCTCTCTCTCTCTCTCTCTCTCTCTCTCTCTATACTAAAGGCGCGTGTAAAGAGGCACAACCGGTGTGCATGTCTCTATGCACGCCTTTAGTACTGTGCATCCACCAGTGTATGTGTTTATTTGTGTATGTGTGAGTGTTATAGAGAGAGGATGTAAGGCGGGGGAAAGAGAGAGAGAGAGAGAGAGTGTCTTTCTGTTACCTTATACTAACGGCGCACGGAGGTGTTTTTTGAGGTCAAAACATGCTCCACGCGCGCTGTTAGTAATGGGAGTCTCTCACTCTCTCTCTCTTTAAATATGCTAATTTATAGAAAGGAGGGGGAGAGAGAGAGAGAGAGAGAGAGAGAGAGAGAGAGAGAGAGAGAGAGAGAGAGAGAGAGAGAGAGAGAGAGAGAGAGAGAGAGACTCCTCTATTTGTATACAGTGAAATGGCTAGAACAAAAGCCACTGCAAGGAAGGCAGGCAAGGGACCAGGATTAGCAGCTAAGGCAAGTAGCAGATCTGCAACCCCAAAGAAGAGACTTGGAAAACCCAATAAAATTCTGAAAGGTCCAAGGGTGAAGAAGTTACAAACCTGCATGGGACTTTTCAGAGAAATCAGAAAGGCACAGAAATGTGTAGATTTATGCATACCAAAGCTGCCCTTTCAGAGGATGGTGAGGTCCATATGTGAAGAAGCTACCTGGGCACCAAAAGGTGGAAGGTGGTGGCATTGATGGCTCTACAAGAAGCAAAAGAGGACTTCCTACTAGAGTACTTTAGTGACATCACCATTGTTGCAGCCCATGCCCACAGGGTTACTATAATGGACAAAGATAGTGAGACACTGAAAAGAATAAGGTGGAGGTATGACAAACTATTGGTCCCCAATGTCTGCAGGGATAAGAAAATGAGGGAAATTTTGTTATACCCCCCTGAGCTAGTGCCACAACTCACAGTTGTAGATGTCACACATGATGTGAATACAAGGGCAAGGGCAGAGACTATTGCTCGCCAAACAGAGGACATGAGGGAAGAAGAGCTTAAGGAGAAAGCAAAAGTAGCAGTGGAGTCCTAGAGACAAACAGAATGCAATGTGACCTTGTCCATAGAGGCAAGCAATCAAGAAACTCTACTTTCAATGAAGGATGGTTTGCTTGCAGAGATACCATTTGTAGATGGAGCCAGAAAGCTAGCTCTCGAAAAAGTGGACATTAATTTATTGCAGAATCCAGATGCTCAGATTTCAAACACAATTATCTATGCTTGTCTTAAGTAAGTGTTACTATCTTGCTAGCTTTGAAAACTTAGATAATAGGTTTGCTAACTCAGGTATACTCTCTGCAGCTTGATCAAAAGTCAACTCCCACTGCACACCCACACGGAGGTGTTTCTTCTTGATCCACAAATGTCAGTGATTATTAGACAGAAGAACAGTCCATCTGGGACCTTTGAGAGTTGGTTTCTCCATTGTGCTATGCTGGAAGTTACTGTCATCATCTTTCCATATGATAAAAACCATCACTAGAGTCTCATATGCCTTGATGTTGACCAACCAGCAGTGTGGGTGTTCAATTCAATAAAAGGAACCCACCCTGAAATTAGGTTGTAAGGGTTATGTATCAAAAAGTGTTTCTTATAGATATCCATGTAAATTTGAAGCCTCAAGCTAACATCTTGATACTGCTTTGTGCAGTTGTATAAAGAGGTTGTTGCTTGCCTATGGCAAGCTATGTGGAAGGTATGAACTATACAAGGCCCCAATCAAAGATGTACCTGTCCCAAATCAAACCGATGGAAATTATTGCGGATGGAGATGTCTTCTCCATGCAGAATATGTCCTGCAAAGCTACTTTGCATTAAAACCTTTCATGACTAATGTAACTATTTGGCAATGCATTCTGTCAGTTTTGGTTTAGTTTATCTCACCATGTGGTCTTTAAATTTTGCAGAGTGCTTTAAAAAACTACACATATGATTATTTGCAAAGATACCGGGTAAGTTTAATACAACACCTGCTTACTATGTCTAGCCCCAGAGAGCCTGAAGATAGCGGCTTGGATGACTGCACTATTGATATGACAATACATGACGTGCCACCACGACAAACCCTTGCATCCGATACAGTGGAATCACAACGGGCCGAGGGGGTCATATCAGCAGAAGATGAAAGAGCCGAGGATGAGGAAAGGTCAAATGAGCATATGGAAGGTGCTAGTGTACAACCAGAGGAGACAATGAAAGAGCCAAGTCAGCCAGTGGAGGAGCCAAAAGAGCCTATGGATGAAACCCAAGATGAGGAAAGCAGGCCTATAGATGAGCAAAAGGATATGGATGAGGAAAGCAGGCCTAGGGATGAGCAAACTGATATGGATCAGTCAAGGATGGATGAGGCAAGCCGGTCAACCGAGGCAGAGGAAAAGACCTTGGAGGAAACCTTGAATGAGGCAGAAAGAGCCATGGGGGAGACCCCTGATGAAGATGTGAATGATAAAGCTAAAGCAGAGGAGAGAAAAAATGACATCAACGCTACAGAGACCCAGTATGGACCCTTGCTACTTGTAGATACGGTTGTTCCGGCAATGTCTATTCAAGTATGGAAAAATATGTTCAGCTTCTAACTACTTATATTGATAGCCGTTTTTTTCGGCTATTCCAAATTGTCATAGTGAGCTACCTCACCCTACCAAATTCACCCAAACACTATGTCTATCCCTACCATTTCACTATAAATAGGCGTGTGTGAGTTAGGGGGCTTTTCCCATATCTTCTTAAAACCCTCAGCTAGCTAGTCACTGGGCTAGTTGAGTCAAAAAAATAAATAAAATCAAAATAATAAAATATATTATGGCCCATTTGTGTGTAAATATTGCATTATATATATGGCGGAAATATAGGGATTTTTTATAATTATTTTGGTATTTTATTTAAATATTTCTACTTAGGTGTGTGTTTTATTAAACCTGTGTATGCATTCTTTTACCCTCTTACACCATAAGTATATTTTTTGCCAATATGTACATACTCTAACCTCATATTTTTTCTTTTATACAAATCACCCCCACATTTTCACCCTCACCCTCGTGAAAAAAAAAATAATTTCTACTCATTGGTCACGTTTATTATATTATTTACTTGCATACCTTTTCCTCTTTCACCCAAAATAATACAAAGAGGGACCATATCATATGATTCCAATATCTTTCCATTTCCATAATTCCTCCATATTATTATTATTATTTTTACTCATTATTCTAACACCATGTGCTCATTGAGTAAAATCCATGAATAGTCCATACACTAGTCCCACCATGTATATATTTCTTTATTCACCAATAATCCTCCTCCATGCATGTGTAAAGGGCAACTTGGATGCTTTGTATTATGATATGACAAAGGAGGGGCTCACTCTTGGATGCATTGTACAAATTCAACAAAGGAGGGGGCCACTAAAAGACTTTTGCAGGCATAAAAACAGGCTTTTTGGTGAGAATTTTGGCACCCATCTCCACTCGAATTTGGAGCGGTGGTCAAAAGAGAAAATGTAGCCCACGCTCTGAATAATCAGGTATCTGCATGGTCGAATCAATCATCCACCTCTTTTTTGACTATCGAAAGAATGAGAGATCTCTAGCCTTGCTCCACCAGATCTTTAGGGGAAAATGCACTTCCCTTTACATGGAAAGAGCTCCTACTAGGGGGAATGCAAAAATGTGGATATCAGTGGTACTATCTAATGGCCAAATGTTATGTAAACTCAAAAAGTTTATGCTTGGAGTCCCATCCCGCCGTCTTTGGTGGAAAGATTCTTTCCACCCATGATGAAAGTTCCCCTTTATGGATGTATGTGACTCCCTCCAAAAGTTTATGCTTGGAGTCCATCTTGTCTTTGGTAGGAAGATAACCCATGATGAATGTTCCCCTTTATGGATGTGTGTGACTGCCTCCTTAGTTTTAGCCGGGGTTTCCCTCCGGAGCCCTTCTTGAGGAAAATTTGTATCTTTTATTTTCTTAATTCAACTTTCCACCTTTTCAAAAAAGAAAAAACTTGTGCTACCTTTGTTTGTCGAGTAGTCCATCAAGTCACCCATCAGTCTTTTGGAGTCTGGATTGGAAAGTCAAGAATGGATAGAAGAGATATTAATAGCAGGCAATGGATAAAATCCAGGCTAAAACCTCTGGATAGATAGATGCGCCATCTTGCAAAGTAACTGTCTTTGCAGGTCTCCTAATTTGTGGATGCAACCTTGCAACAAAAAATACGTATTCAATCATTAGATCCTGCATGCTCTTCCATGTTGCTTGCTTGGCGTTTATTACCGCTAAACGCCATTTCAAAAATAAAGGTGCTCATTTGGGCCACCCAAATTTGTGTGGCCCAAATGAGCACCTTTATTTTTTACCTGCATAAAAACAATAAGACATCAATTTTTTTTGGAAAAGTATAAAAAATACTAAAGAACTGAAATTGAATTTACTTTACCTTGACAATTAAAAATGTAGAAGATCAACTATTTAAAAAAGTTACAATAAAAAGTAAATAGTTGTATATACATTCTGCCACATTGGGACTTTACAAAAGTTTTGACAAAACAATTTTTTATCTAATCCTCGTCGTCGTCCAGAGGCACGTATGTTGGATCACTTTGACTCTACATAAACACAAACCAAATTAAACAATTATCCACAACTCAAAACAATTGACACAAAATTACTTGTTTAAACTTACCGCTTGTAGTGGTCCAACCGCCACGTCTAACTGCTCGCGAGAGATGTGGTTGTTTTCAAATAACCATCGCCAAGTATCAAATTTTGTATATTGCTCCCGATACTTGACCATCTCTCTGGTTGGTCGAGAGAGAGTGACATTTTCCTAAGTTAGGAATAACAATACCAAATTATCAACTACAATCTTTACAATCAACGATCGACATTATAATTCAAATAATCTTACATATTTATCCTTCCAAGCTCCCTTGCCTCCCGAGGCATAGTGCGTGGGAGTTTGTCTTGCGTGGGCCTCGCGTTGTTGTTTATATGATGAGCCCGTCGTAGCTTGATCGTTCTTCTCTTGAATTTCCCACTCCCACTCCGCGTCTACCATGTTGCCACCGCGGTAACTTCTGTGTGGATCTCTGACCTGGTTGGCTGCTGCGCGTCGCACACTGGACTGCTTATTTTTTAGAAATGTCTTTATGTAGCCCTTCAACCATTGTTGTGAAAAACGTTGATCGAGGGTGTTTGGAAATCTAGCTAACAGAGCTTCCTCAATGTACCGTGCATGATCAGGCAGTTGGTCTCTGAACTTTATAAAACAATACTTATACGTTGAATGTATAAGAATTTGTAGATGGCATCGAAATGCCCTGCCCTGTGCTATGCCAAAATCAACCTCCCCGCCATATTTAACCCTATAGTAGCGCCCATGCGTGTCTGGCATGGGTGCGTCAGTATCCTCATCCTCTCCGTCAGGGGCGGCACACTTTGAAAGTAGGGACTCCGTTCCCATGACACTACCAAAACATGCAAAACCACAAGATCTGCCGTCGCTTCGTTTCTCACGGCACTCGCTGCCCTGAGACGAGCCTCGACGCGCACTGCCAAAGGAAGTCCGTCGACGATGTTCTGGCAAAGTCGGAGTGGAATGGAGTGGCGTAGGACCCCGTGATTCCATGGGAGTAGGACCCTGCGATGGAAGGGGAGTAGGACTCTGCGATGGAATAGGAGTAGGATGAATGGAAGGGAGAGTAGAGGGAGGTGCTGTCGGTGCGAGACTCTGTAGGTAAGGAGACCCTCCCTGACTCCCCCATGGTGTAGTCTATGGAGAAATGCCGTAGGTCGCAAGCTGCTATAGAGTGTAGCGGCCAAACAAATCCTCCGTCGAATGGAGGTACTGCTCTCGTAAAGAGATAGCCTGCTGTAAGTTAGGATCTACGACCAGTGTAGGAATCTGAGAAGGGTAGGTGTAGGATGGCCATGCCTGCAAATAACAAAAAGAAAACCCTATGACACTCATGGTTTATGGTTAACTACGTAGAAATATTATTTATTTCTTTGCTTGTTCTCACCAACTCAAGACTCGGGTCCACTGGAGGCGATGTCCACCCCGGGTGTGGGAGCCCACCTGAGATGTGAACCAACCAAACCCACATGAGATGTGAACCAACCAAAAGAAGAGCCAGCTGGCTGCTCCTCACCAGTTGGTCTATCGTCAGACATCTACATTACAAAGAGCAATATAAGAGTAAGCTTTCCACCCTACTCACTAATCTAAATATACATACACAAGTATATTACCACACAAACACGTAGATGCATATACATACTAGTAGACCTAAGTAGAGGCTAGTAGTGCTAAAGGTCAACTGCACCTCTTTAGATATCATCGCAGTCTCAACCATGGTAAAACCAAAGGTACCTTGCGGTAATCCATGCATGAGTGGATCAAAGACCGCAACGCCACAATTAAAAAAGGACTATACTTAAGAGGAAGCGTCTAACCTTCGGATGCTATGCTCCCGTACTTAGTGCCTACATACATGCATAAACAGATATATATGTACACACATATATATGTTAAGGTTGTAAATGTAGCCTAAGTGATTAACGATCGTAACATTACAATTCTAATGTAATGCAATAAGTAATTCTATTTCTTTCTCTCTCTCTCTCTCTCTCTCTCTCTCTCTCTCTCTCTCCATCCCAGAGTCATGTCTGCGCCTCCATGTAAAGCAAGCACTCTCAGAGATGAAAAGCCAAACATGGACGACATCTTTTGCCGAGGCATGGAGGCCTCGGCTAAGGTCATGGTGGCTTTGGACTTGGGCACCACTTTTTTGGGCTTCGTGTATGTCCACAAAAGCGACACCAGGGGACCACGAACAGCTTCATCCCGTTATTGCAAAATATAGATCATCATGTTTTACAAGTGGAACCCATTGTCTTCTACCTACACCCTCTAAGCTTGGGGATGGGCTGCCCTTCGCTTTCTCTTTCTTTCTCTCCCTCTCTCCCTCTTTTCCTAACTTTCTCTCTCTCTACCTCTACCTCTCTTTCTCCCTCTTTCCCTCTATCTCTCTCTTTCTTTCTCTCCCTCTTTCCCTGTCTTTCTCTCTCTCTCTCTCTGTCTCTCTCTCTAAGCCTCTTTCCCTCTCTATCTCTCTCTCTTTCTTTCTCTCCCTCTCTCCCTCTATCTCCCGATTTCCCCCTCTATCTACTCTCCATCTATCTCTCTCTTTCTTTCTCTCCTCTCTCTATCTCTCTCTTCTCTCCTCTCCCCTCTACTCTCTACCTCTCTTCTCCCTCTTTCAGTCTATCTCTCTCTTTATTTCTCTCCCTCTTTCCCACTCTTTCTTTGTCTCCCTGTCTTTATCTATCTCTCTTTCTTTCTCTCCCTCTCTATCTACTCTCTCTCCATCTCTCTCTCTCTCTCTCTCTCTCTCTCTCTCTCTCTCTCTCTCTCTCTCTCGTTCCCTATCTCTTTCCCTCTCTCTCTCTCTCTCTCTCTCTCTCTCTCTCTCTCTCTCTCTTTTTTTTCCTATCCCTATTTCCCTCTCTCTCTCCCTCTTTCCCTCTATCTCTCTCTTTCCCCCTTTTTCCCTCTTTCGCTCTATCTCTACCTCTACTCTCTCTCTCTCTCTCTCTCTCTCTCTCTCTCTCTCTTTCCCTATCCCTATTTCTCTCTATCTCTCTCCCTCTCTCTCTACCTCTACCCCTACCTCTCTTTCTCCCTCTTTCCCTCTATCTCTACCTCTACTCTCTCTCTTTTCCTATCCATATTTCTCTCTGTCTCTCCCTCTCTCTCTCTCTACCTCTACCTCTACCTTTAAATCTCCCTATTTTCCTCTATCTCTCTCTCTCATTAATTTTCTCTCTCTATTTATCTCCCTCTCTCCCTCTCTTTATCTATTTCTCTCTCTTTCTTTGTCTATTTCTCTCCCTCTCTTTAATTCTCTCTCTCTATCTAACATTTTCTCTCTTTCTTTATCTATTTCTCTCTCTCTCTCTCTCTCTCTCTCTCTCTCTCTCTCTCTCTCTCTCTCTATTTAGCATTTACCTCTCTTTATCTAACATCTCTCGCCCCTCTCTCTCTATCTAACATTTTCTCTCCTTCTTTATCTATTTCTCTCTCTTTATTTAACATTTACCTCTCTTTATCTAACATTTCTCTACCTCTCTCTCTCTCTTTATCTATTTCTCTTCCTCTCTTTAAATCTATCTCTTTATTCATTTATCTCTCTCTCTCTCTCTCTCTCTCTCTCTCTCTCTCTCTCTCTCTCTCTCTCTCTCTCTCTCTGTCTCTCTCTCTCTATTTCATCTAACACTATCCAAACAATCATTTCCAAACGTGCGTGAAAAATCGATCATTTCCGAACATGCGTAGCAAAGCAACCATTTGCAAACGTGCTTAGCAAAACAACCATTTCAAACAAGCCATGCGAAACAACCGTTTCCTAATGAATGAGGTATGTTATAATGGATTCTCTATTTTCTCTTTTTTTTTTATGTGTGTGTGTGTGTGTGTGTGTGTAATAGAAAACAAAAGGGGAAGAGGGAGGATGTGATTTTGTGTTTACCTCGTCTTTGTAGCGCGGTTGAGCTTCAAATAGGTTGAGCGTCCAAAGAAGATAGCAGAATACCCCCTTGCCGAAACTTGCAAGAAACCCTCTTCGAAGAAACTTGAGAATCTTGGAGAAGGAGAGAGGGGGAAGGGAGAGGTGGGGGGGGAGGGGGGGGGGAGCATGTGAGCAATGGCGAAGAGCAAGAAACGCAGCGAAGGCAGGGTATGCTGCAAAAACGCGGGATACTCTGCCTTCTTTCCTTTTTTTAGGCGCCAGTTATTACCGCGACTATTATCGCTCATATCATCGTGGCCAGTTATTTCAAACGGATACATGCGAATCCGAGGTTGCAGAAGGGGGGGGGGGGGGGGGGGGGGGGGGGGTAGAAACCACCCCCCCTACCCTTAGCTATAGATTATTTCATTTTTTAGCCTTTTGATTTTTTTGATTAAGATTTTTATTTTTTTATGGATACTTTATTTTGTAGTACTTTTAAATGTTTAATAATTGAATTTTTAAAATCTTTTTTAGTTAAAAAATAATTTTAACACTAGAATGGTAACCTAACAGGACATAAAAGTGTCCTT
The DNA here is from genome assembly GCF_014529385.1 of Adiantum capillus-veneris. NCBI lineage: Eukaryota > Viridiplantae > Streptophyta > Polypodiopsida > Polypodiales > Pteridaceae > Adiantum > Adiantum capillus-veneris. Next base: position 111,352,865 of record NC_140959.1, read on the forward strand.
TTAGGGTTTTGGGAAAAAATTCCAAAACCATAGTAGATCCACTCATTTCGAAAAATCCTTTCATGAGCTTATAGTTCAAGAACTACTACACATAGAAAAAATGAGAAACTTGTAATTTTTCTCATCCCTTGGTCACTACAAGCCTCCAAAGTTGATGGACCAATGCATTTTTCCCAAAACAGCAATTTCTTACGGTTGATTGCATATAAATAAGAGTGGGGATTTTTGTAGGACATGAGATAAAATGCCCCGTTAACTTCAATGGGTTGGTGACCAAAACATATGGTTGCTTTTACCTCACTAAAATTTTTTTGGGCAAAAAAAATAGGTACAAAAAAGTTGCATTTTTGCCATTCTGCGAACCTATCATCAAAGTTTCTATAGTCACGCTCAATACAGATACTATATACATGTTTTCTTAGCTCCCTTTGGGCATTTGGATTCAAAAGGAGCCATGGAGCATGCCAAAATGATAATGGATCTCTTACAATTGGAACCTTGGGGGCAATGATAAAGTGATAAAGACAGCAAACATGAAAAAACGGGGTTTATCATTATGACCTCTAGAAACCCATAGAAACTACTCAATATCTAGACAAGTTTGTAGTCTATGATTAGATATGGTTACTAGCTACAAAATACACACAATTGGCCTAAGAAAATAGCAATATTGAGAAAGTTATACTTGCTACTCTAAAATGTATCGTATTCTTCAGCAATCAAAAAACTCAACCATCATCATATACTATGCTATATAGCATATTAGGTCCCCCAAAACTCAAGGAAGATTAGCTTTATGTTATACATTACACTTACACAATCAAAATTGAATTTGGATATCAAGAAAGCCACCAAAAAAATCATAAAAGTGCTAATTTTGGCCAAAAAACAGGATTATGCAATTCTTGTAAAGTGGTCATAATTTTCAATTTTAACACTTAGCTCTCCCTACAAGCATCAAAACATGTTGAGAACTATGAAGGCCTAACCTCTAGCCATCTAAACCTCACAAACATGAAGTTTAGAGTGGTATAGTTTCCAAAAATTGAAAAAAAGCCAAAAACAGGACCCATTTTTGCACACAGTCTAGGTTCAAAAATGTTGTGCAAGAGTAAGGTTAATGGTGACATCAATAATCCAAAAAAAATGCTAAGTTTTTTTCAGCTCATAAGGCAACTTTGTGGATATATAGCACCTAGAAATTAATTTTCATACTCTTCAAATAATTCAAGGAAAATGGTCACTTAGCAGGACACAAAACTGTCCAAGGACATAAAAGTGTCCTGTTACCATTCTAGTGTTAACACTCATTGTCATTTATTCCCTTTGACTTTAACTATATGTAATTTTTCTAATGGAATTAAGTGTAATTTTTCTAATCATTAAATAAAAAACCTTTCACGTGTGCAAGACATCGACTGGGATGATCGGGGTCCTCCTAGAGGCCCAGAGCAAGATCGTTGGCTCAAGGAAAAACTACCTTGTCCTTGCGCCAAGTGCAAAAGGGCAATTCCTCGCTTGAGGCGCATTGCTTTGGAGCACGTGGAGAACAAAGGGCTTTGGCATTCTCGGAAAAGCGCTTGGAGAGATGATAACACGACTCAACCGTCGCTTGAGGAGGTGCCCCATTGGTCTGTGTTCGGTGGTGGTGTACTGACGCGAAAGGCCAAACGACAGAGACAAGAGCGACTGGGCAATTTGGGTGCACCGCATGGTGATCCTGCCTTGGCTCTACGTCGGCAGCTCCTATGGTGTCTTCTTCTCACTTTGAGGTAGAGGATGAGTACATGTTCGACATGTGTGATGAGTTGCTAGCTCATGAGCGTGACGTGTGCGAAGAATATTGTCAGCCCTGCACTAAACGGACTGCCAAAACTGAGGATAGATTGATGACGAGTGCCCGAACACCTCTTTACGATGGTGCACAGTACTCCGTGCTCCGAGCATCGTTGGAAGTACTCAACTTGCAAGAAAAATTCGGTTGGAGTAATGCAAGTGTCAATGCATTTCTTCTATAAGTATAGAATGTGGTTTTTATATACTCTCTCTTTATCATGTTGTCTTCTAGGAATTATACTAATACGCATGTTTGTTGTAGTTTGATGGGAAAAATGTTTTCAGTTGATCACCACATGCTCCAGATCGTCAACAAGCTAGATTGTATGTCACTGCACTTGGAATGGAGTATGAGCGCATCCATGCCTGCATCAATGATTGCATGCTATACCACAATGAGCATGCACATACTACCTCATGTCCCGTGTGCGGGGAGGCACGATACAAAATAGGTGTGAGCGGGGCACACCTACCCCGCAAGGTATAAAGACATTTTCCATTAATTCTTTGCATCCAAAACATGTTTAAAAGAAGGTCTATCATGGAGCTTCTCGCGTGGCACGCAAACCATCCCTCAAATGAAGGAATGATGCATGTCCCTGTCGATTCACCTGCATGGAGGCACATCAAAACTCAATGGCCAGAGTTTGGGTTGGAGCCTCGACACTTGAGGCTTGGGTTAGCAAGTGATGGTGTCAACCCCTTCAGCACTAAGTCTACTTCATGGAGCACTTGGCATGTGGTGATCGTCAACTACAATATTCCACCATGGGAGACAACCAAGAAGGGCAATATACTTCTTTCCTTTCTTGTGCCAGGGAAGTACAAAGTGTCAAATATTGACATTTACCTCGAGCCCCTCATCGAGGAGTTGGAGGAGTTATGGAGAGGAATTCCTGTTGTCGATGTCTCACTTGCAAAGGGGGGGAGGGAGGCTCAAGCGAGGGGAATCCTTATGTGGACTATGCAAGACTATCCTGGGCTTGGAGAGATTTCTGGTAACCCCCTGTCCTCTCTCTCTCTCTCTCTCTCTCTCTCTCTCTCTTTCTTTCTCTCTCTCCCTTTAGCTCCCTTTAGCTCACTTTAGTTCACTCATCTCTCTAACCATATGATATGTATGCAGGGTTGTCTACATCGGGCCACAATGCATGTCCTACTTGCGGGCCATCGTTGGTGACGGAGAGGTAATATTCTTTGTGCAAGGTAATCTATCCAAATAACCATCGTTTCTTACCCCAAGGTCATAGCAAACACAAGTCTCCAACAAATAGAAAGGCTCCTCTAAAGCCTACAATGGCAGATTGGGAAACCATTTGGGAGGAACACCACAACAAAAATCCGGCTCTGTGTCCTCCACCAAAAGGTATGTCAAGGTATTCCATATTTTTAAGGCTTTCGTATTGGAAGGACTTAAAAATACAACACCTCTTGGATCCCATGCACATATTCAAGAATGTAGCCCAAACACTATGGGACCACATTATTGGCAAGAAGGACTCTTTGGGTACGAGGGAGGATTTAAGGCATTTAAAACGTCTCCCCTCCTCTGCCACTCCACGGCGTGCCCCAAATGGAAAGATTGTGCTTCCTAAAGCACCATGGATGCTAGCAAAAGAAGAACTAGACAAGGTGAAGGTACCATTGCCTCTATTCACACACCAACAGGATACATGAGGTCGCTAAAGGGAGCTTTCACAAAATCGAAGAAGGGTGGAAGCGTTCAATTGTATGGGTTTAAGTCCCACAATTAGCACAAGATGCGTCATGTATTCTTCATACTCCCTATTCTATCTATAATTTGTGTGTATGACTATCACTCACTTTTCCTTTTCCTAATTTATATTGTAGTTCATTCTGCCGGTGAGTATGTGTATATGTCGGGACAAGAAAATCAGGGATGCTATTTTCAAATTAGGAGACTAGTAAGGTACACCACAAGACTCCATTCGACTACACCTTTTTTATGTACACAATAATTTCAACTAGCACTTAGTGTATCCTTGTGTGGTTTCTTGCATATTTGTGAGCTCCAAGGAAATCGAAATAGATGCTATCCCTGCTGCTCAAACACTTGCAACACAAAACTGTGTGTGCCATTGAGGATGCATTTCCTCGATCGGTCCTTCTTTGTCAAATTCACCTCTTGGTTCACGTGGTGGAGGAGATAGCTATATGTGGAGTAGTGCATGCACGATGGATGTTCTTCTTAGAGAGGTTTTTAAAGACTTTCAAAGATTTTGTGCGGCCTCAACTAGAGGCATGTATGTCCGAAGGGTGGATTGTTCAAGAGGCATTTGTTTACATATCAACATATTTGGCACAAGTTGATCCTTCAATGCCTCGCATGTGGTCCAACGAGGAAGATTCAAAGATGACTTCACATTTGACAAGTGGAAAGGGGAAACTACTTAACATGGATATGAATCTATCCCAAATGGTCAATAAATTTTGCATTCTCAATGCAAAGATTATGACCAAGTGGGTGGACTTGTGGACAGTGGCAAAGTCGATGCGTTTGCAAGAGAGGGAAGCATGGAAACAAGCACATGTAGGAAGGAGGGAACCCCCAGTGCCTAGACACCTTGCATGTTTCCCAGATCTCATTAGTGCAGAGTGGACTCATGAGAGAATGAACAAGGCAAAAGCGTGCAGAGAAGACATCACCAACAAAGAATGGGAGTATGCACGAGGCTGCATACCAAAGGTAGAGTACTCATATACCTTAACCATATTGTCTCGCTATTTGTTGAAATTATCTTTAATATGTATTTGATAAATTAATATATTTTTCTATTTTGTAGTGACTTTCCTTTAACTCTATGTGGTCAAAGGGTCGTCACTTTCGTACGTGCCACATTGACGAATGTAGAACCACCATGGATTGTGCCATCATGGGAAACTTTGACACAAACGGTGATGAAGCCAGGTATTGTGGAACTATTGAAAGGATACTAAAGGTTAATTTTAGAACCTTTCATAGCTTCATGTTCGAGTGCAAGTGGTTCGTAAATGTGTTTAGACGACATAAGAATGGCCCCTATATGGTGGACTCTAGTGTGCATCACACAAGGAGGTGTGACAATTTAGTTTTACCGCGCAATTGTGAGCAAGTCAGTGACATGTACCTTTTTTATTCTTATTTAGTTGTTGTATTGTTAGTTATACCAATGTTACTCACTTTGAGCTTTTATTTTATAGGTCATCTATATCCCAGCAATACACCAACCAAAACTTTGCATTAGGGCCAAAAGGGCCTCAAAAAGGGCTGTGTAAGGAATTGGTTAGCTTGCTAATTAGCGGAGCATTTGACGGTCAAAACGGCTCCAAATTTGACCGTTTTGGGTATTCAAAGCATATCTTGAGAATTTAAAGAGTATCCTGGTACAGATCTTTCAATATAAATAAAAGATGTCATTTTCACACTACTTTCGCCCCTACTGGACCTATTTTGTTGGCTTGGCGGCAAATACGAAATTTTCACTTTTGAATGATGGTTTTCCTGACTACTCTTTCTCTCAAGCCATTTCATTAGTCTCTCTTCACCCTCACAAGCTTTCAAGATGTCTCTACCTTCGCAAGAGGACCGCCATTTCTGGTCTAGCTAGAAGGACCACTGTGGTTTTTCTCTCTTCACCATTGCAAGAGAACCACCATTTTGTTCTCTTCACCCTCACAAGCTTTCCAATTTTTCTCACTAGTTTTGCTCGGCCACAAGCTCGCTTCAACCTCACAAGTTTTCCCATCATTTCTACTCTGCATGGAAACCATTTTTCTCTCGTGTCACCATCACAAGATTTCCAAATTTTCTCACTAGTCTTGCTCTTCCTAGTGAGTGGCATAAAATGGTAACCATGTTTTTTGCAACATTTGACAGCCTATTCAACGTCCTCTTTCTCATATGTGTATATATTTTTCTATGCTATTAAGTTATCTAGAGTAAATTCCCACTCTACGTTTAACCTTTGTGGCGACACATACATTATACTCTTCCCAAAAATTTCACCTTAGTCATATATTTATATTACCACCCTTTTCTTTTTTGCTTTGTAAATAGAATAAGCATACAATAACCAACTATATACCCCCAAACTTTCTTACCTCTTGTGAATTAGTTGTAGAAAAATAATATATCCATCTTCCACCTCTTATAGATAAATTCCCATGGAAATCAACTCTCCACTTGTCTTTACCAAAGATTATGGTCCCTCTCTACAAGTCTTCTATGCCCCCTACATAGGTGGCCCAATATCTCTTAAGAATGTACATATAGTTTCTCTCCTTTCAAAAAGACTCCAATTGTATATTCTTTTCACAAGCAAATAATATTGGGCCCTCCTCTATTTGTTTAAGCATTATAGCCTTTTGAAAAAGCATGATTCCCCTTGGATGCATACAAGCAAAGGGCCCATACAAGAAGACTTTGAAGCAAAAGGTTCCCTAGCCTAGTGTGGACCTTCCAAACCAAATTCCTTGGTGCATGGGCGTGAAGAATAGTCCAAATTCATATCAAACATGTTGAGAAGGTCAATTTTGCCTTTTGAAGCATGTCATTCCGAGATACAGGTAAAACGTTATGGTCAAAATAGTGTAAATCTGTCAGATTCGCAGCAAAAGGGAACTGTAAATCCAGTAAATCAAGAGAGTGAGATCTTATTTTTCCCCTACTCATCTTCTAGAAGAGCAATGAGTGTTCAAGGTCACTTGCATGTGATGGGACCAACCTAAAGATGCTTTCTAAATGCCAAGACACACAAGTTGAGATACCCCGCAAGAGCCACCCGTAGGGCCTCATGGTGGGGCCCACCTACATTATGCACCCCTATGGAGCCTTCACGGTCTAAAATGATATTTTTGGTGAATAAATAGTCCCTTTTATGTCCAATATTCAATGAGTGGTCAAAGGACACTTAATTAGGTCTAATCACTTACTCTAATTAAGTGTAGCATAATCCCACTCCTACACAACTATAAATAGCCCCCCTTGGAGAGACTCAAGGACACACACACCTATATTTTCAACTTCATGTTGTTTCTTGATCAATAGTAGAGAAAACCCCAACTCTCCCTCTTTCACATCCTCCCTCCTAACCCTCCTCTTAATTTGGAGGAAGTGCAACTCTATTCTCCACTCTCTCCATTCTACAATCTCTTACTCCATCAACCCAATCAATCATTTGTAGCACCTCAATAACTTGTAAATACATCATGATCTCTCTCATGGTTATGTTAATGATCATGAAATCATCTTCAAAAACTTTCAAGTGTCGCAATTCGTGATGGTTAGCCAGCGTCTGTCCTCCCCTTAAAAGGTGTGCGAGAAATCAAGTAAGTGTTCTATTCTCAATTTACCATTGGTTTGTTTCTCCACACTTATTCAATTGGTCTAAAGAAATTTCTCACTCCAAATCTCTTTTGCTTCATTACATATGCATGTGGCTACCTCTCATGGTGATTTTATTTGTGTCACGGCATTGCATAGATGGAGATGAGCTCTCTATGCAAAGTGTGTTAGTTTGATGTAAGTGATTCTCTTGTGTGTTTGAGAGGAAAGTCTTGCGCGTATGATTTTTTGATGAGTGCTTGAGAGAGGAAGAGTTTGGATGTATTATGGGTATTCTTATGGGGAGAAGGTGAATGCTATTCCACAAATTGCATATTTCATTTCTGATGCACGGCATTGGGTTGCATAATCGTTGATGGTGTTCAAGTGTCCAAAGTGTATATAGAGTAAGGGGGTTTTCAAAGTGTGTTGCTTGGGTGGGTGAGTGCAAGTGTTATTTTTTTTTTGATTGGTTTCCTTCTCCACTCCCAAAAGAAGGTGGTGCCCCAAGTAGTGTGCGTACCTCTTTACAAACATTTTGTGAGGGTAGGCCCATTGGTTTGGGTTTAGAGGCCCCATTTCAAAAAGCTCGCCCTCATAAGGTGGTGCCCCCACGGAGGAACATATTTCCAAGTTACCTTCAAATTCTTTAGTGATGAACAATGGAGTTCCCATCTATCCATTTCATTTTGCACAACACATTAGAGTAAATGTTCACATAGATAGAAAAGTCTTTTTCCAGCAACGCATTGTTTTTATGTTTGGTGTAGAAAGACTTAGAGAAATACTGGCATCACCCAATCCAATTATACTTCCAATCATCGATTATGAAACTTCTTTTGATGTTCACGTTTTCATTTTGTTTTAAAGGCAGGAACAAGGAGTGGTGAAGGGGTGCTCAAGGGCCATATGAAGGAAAGAGGTCTTCAAACCAACAACGAGGAGTAGCACATGAATCACGATCATAATAATGAACCTTTTAGGCCTATTGCTCGGCAATCCATTCATATAATCATGGCAACTAAGTTTAGGTTTCAGTCTATCATAAGGAGGATATTTGGATCCACTCGCCTCAATGAAATCAATGCTTCAATTAATCCATTTATTCTACCTATGATAAAGTACGAATTAACAATGGATGTGTACATCTTCATTTTAATGTAATCAGATTCATAGTGTCAATAATCTTGTGCGGCCTGTAAGAGAAAAGTTTCTTTAAAAAAAGAGATTTAAAAAGTCTAAACAAAATGTTAAGTTCTTTTCCCACGTTCTATGCAAGAAGTGGGGAAGATGCGCAAGAGTTTCTTGACAACTTGGAGATGGCACATCTCATATCCGGGAGAGATGAAGAGGAAGTAAAGCTACGAGCCTTCCCATTGGTTCTAAAAGTAGAAGTTAAAGCATGGTATGAGACCTTGCAACCCCAAATCAAGTCCAATTGGGAGAGACTGCGAGCAAGCTTCCTCTCCAAGTTCGGGCAAGGTGATACTTCTGAAGGACTATGAAAATGTCTTATTGGGCATAAGCAGGTATCACTTGAAGACTATCCCTCTTATGAAGCAACCTTTGTCAATCTATGGGGTAGGTGGGAGGCTACATTAGAAAATCATGGTGGTGCACCTAACTTTCTAAAAAAAGAGAGATTCATGGTTGGCTTGTATCCACTTTTAAAGGCTAAAGTAGAGCTAAAATTCCCATCCACCTTCGAAGAAGCACGTGAGGTAGCCATCATCAAGTTTAGAAAACTACACTTCCAAGCACATAGAGCAAGGGGTTTGAATGAAGTGAGTGAGAGGGAGTCTTCACAAACCATGGAAGCACCAATTAGGGCCCCTCTTGCACAATCTTCACAAATAGGAGATAACTCTCAACAAGAGGTTTTACAAAGGCTAACTCAACAGCTTGAGAACCTCACTCTGAATCTAGTACAAGGCCTACCTCAACAACGACAACCAAGAGAAGGGAATCGCAATCAACGAAGACAAGCTCAAGAGTTGCGATGTTGGAATTGAAATGAAATGGGCCATGGCATGTACAATTGTCCACATCCAAGGCGACTTCCGGGAGACATATATCCCCCTAGACCGCCTCCTCTCACTGTGCAACAAGAACAAGCTCAAGGCCCACAAATCCTTCGACGACCACCACCACCAACAAATATACCTCCCGTCCCACATGAGGAGGAAGAAAGAGGAGTCAACATCATCAAGCTAGAAGAGGTAATAGATGAGCATACTCTAAATTTTGATGTTATGCCGGCAGAAAAACGCACAAGAGCACATGATAAGGATGAAAACATGAGAAGTGAAGGAACAAATTCAGCCAGAAGGGACAAGAAGAAGAAGTCAAAGATGGAAGAAGCTGAAAGTAGCAGGAAGAAAAGATCAAGGCGAAGGGAAATTGGTATCAACGACTTCACATTGGGAAAGGAGCTAGAGCCCTACAACATCTTGGAGGATTTACAAACCCAAAAGCCAAACATTTCATGGCCTCAACTTCTACACCTATCAGCCAAAGTAAGAAGGCAATGGCCAAAGTTGGTAAGTACAAGAATTCCAAAAAAGAAAGCAAATCTTTCCATTAAGGTTGTGGCCTCAAAGCTACAAAAAGATGTGGAACCCATTGTGGATGCTTACATAAGGGGTAAAAAGGTGTCTAATGTATATGTTGATGGTGGAGCTCAAATGTGTGTGATCACGGAAAAATCAATGAAAAAGTTAGGGCTTGAAATTGCAAAGTCCTCTAATTGTCAAGCTAGGCTAGCCAACAACTCAAGTGTGAAGTGTTTGGGGATCATTGAAAATGTAAAAGTCTCTGTATGTAACATAGATGCACGAGTGGATATGTATGTCATGCCAACTAAGGGGGAGGGCTATCCCATCATCCTAGGGAGGCCTTGGCTCATTGCTGTGAATGCAGATCAAAAATGGGGAAGTGGTCGTTTGATTCTTAAGAAGGGTCAACCGGTGGTGTATGATTGGTGAGAAGGAAAGCAACTAGATATCAACTATGAAACCACGGCAGATGAAGAGAGCGAGGAGGAGAGTCCCTACTCAAGTGACGAGGAAGCATCAACCAGTGAAGAGGAGTCTTCTTTGGAGGTAATGGGAATTGTATTCAACGCCAACACTCAAGATGTTCCAGTAGAAGAAAAGCCAACACACAATCACACACGAGGGGATGAAAGATGCCACCACCTTGAAGAAGGATTTGAGAAGATGCTTGCAAAATATCTTACTTGTGAGGAGAAGAGGTCCTACATCAATATGTTAAGGAGGTATCCCAATTTATTTATCACTGACTACTCACAAATAAGAGGTGTAGATGTAATAGAGCATCGAATTGAATTGAAACCAGGGACCAAACCCGTGGCTCAAAAGTTAAGGCGACTAGGATCTGTGCAACAAAAGTCTCTCCTACAGGAAGTAAATCGACTCTTAAAGGCTGGCTTCATCTATCCAGTATCCAACTCCGAATGGGTATCACCTATTGTAGTCACTCCCAAGAAGAATGGTAAGTGGAGGGTCTGCGTGGATTACAAACCCCTCAACGCTGCGACAAAGAGGGACCACTTCCCTCTCCCTTTCCAAGATGAAATTTTGAATGAAGTAGCAGGTCACGAATGCTACACTGTGTGTGATGGGTATTCAGGATATTTTCAAATTAGAATAGCAGAAGAGGACCAACCAAAAACCACCTTCATCACACTTTGGGGATGTTTTGCATTCAGAGTAATGCCTTTTGGGCTCACCAATGCTCCTAGCACCTTCATGAGATTCACAATATTTGTATTTCAGCCATTCTTTGGAAAATCTATAAGAGTCTTTATGGATGATTTCTGTATTTATAGTTGTAGATCACTTCATTGCCAAAAGGTTGAAGAGGGGCTTAAGAGGCTCCATCAATTTGGGGGACAACTCAACCCAGAGAAGTGTCATATCGGTGAATCTCAGGTGGTTTTGCTAGGCCATGTGGTTTCTTCACAAGGAATTCAAGTGGATCCCTCTAAAGTAGAGGCCCTTTTGTCATTATCTCCACCAACAACAACAAAGGAGCTAATGACCTTCAACCACAAAGTGAGGTACATGTCTCGCTTCATCCATCTCCTAGCAGAAGCCATCGCCCCTTTGCATAGGTTGGCAATCCAATCTACATTTGAATGGGGGAGGGAACTGTTGAGATGTCAAGCTCTACACCTTGAGCTGGCATCCACTACGGGTCTTGGTCGCTTACAGCATTTACTCACTGGCGCGTTAGGTGACCGACACGGAGGATCTCTGCCAGTGATTCTACAGCTGGACTACACTTATAGTGCCAGCCTAGTATGATTCTAGCGAGTTCACACTTAGTGACCGCATGTACATATGTGCTACTTTTCAGCTTTAGCACTTAGTCATTTTGTACTCTCTTTTCTGTGAAGAAGATGAAGAAGCTTTCCATCTCTGTGTGCTTTGTGCTTGTCTTGTGTAGCTCTCTTGCATCCTCATTCTTTACATGGTATCAGAGCCTTGTGCAGGCAAGAGAGGCTAAGAGAGCAAGAGCATCACAATCCCTTTGTTCGCAATCCACGACAGGTCTCCAAAGTGCAGTATACAGAGATTTACTGTACAAGTACAGTGGTTGTATGTACGCTTGATTGTGGACACTCGTTGAGTGTAGAAAGCGTTACAAGAACCACGATAGCAGGTTCAGCAGATTTGCAGGTTTTTGCAGATTGCAGCTATTTTGTCTTAGTGCTTCAAGATGTCTGACGGTTTCAGTCAGATTGTTACTGAGAAGCTTGAGAAAAATGACTACCCTGCATGGAAGTTCAGAATAACAAATTTCCTAAAAGGAAAAGGTTATTGGGACTATGTAGAAGGAGACAATGAAAAGGAGCCAGAGATTCCCGAGGCAAATGCTACAGCAGAACAAAGGAAAGCTTTGAGGGACTGGCAACAAGGCCAGAGCAAAGTGATGTATTGGCTTTCTATGAGCATCACAGATGGCATGATGGGCTATCTACAGGATGCTGAAACCCCCGCCATTGCATGGAAAAACTTAGGCAGAGTGTTCGAGGTGAACACCAAGGCCAGGAAGCTTCAACTAAAGTCGGAGCTAAATCAGGTTAAGAGGAACAACCTCTCCATCAATGATTATGCTTTGAAGATCAAGAGTATCATTGAGGCTCTTGGATCTATTAAAGTCTCAGTGGAAGACGATGACATTGTCCGTGCATGCTTGGATGGTCTAGGAGATGAGTATGTACATTTTAGATCTTCCATGAATACAAGAGACGACATCCCCGTGTTCCAAGATTTGATTTCTATGCTTATTCTTGAGGAGAAGAACCTTGACACATCTTCTTCTCATGGCAGAAATAATTCTGAACAGGCCTTCTATTCTAACTCCAACAGAGGTAGAGGTAGAGGTCGTGGTCGAGGCCCAAGGGGTTGCAGGGGCCAATTTCTGGAAGGTCAATCAAATCAAAATAATACAGGTGGCAGGGGAAACCAGTCTCAAGGCAGGGGGAGTCAAAGAGGTCGTGGTGCAGGATCAAGCAGGCAGCAACATACTCCAGATAGTAGAGAATGTTGGACTTGTGGTGAAAGAGGTCACATGTCACGTGACTGTCCAAAGGGAAAAGCAAGTAGAAAGAGAGAACAGGGCAACTATGCATCTACTAGCAGAGATGCATAAATGACAACAAAAACGAGCGCATGTTTGTTATGCAACATGTAATGAATACAATGACTGCAGAGAATTCCACCCAAGATGATGTTTGGTATGTGGATTCAGGTGCCTCTAATCACATGACGTCTCGTGGAGAGTGGTTTAGAGATATGCGCAAACCAGATTTGTCAGGCTATGTGCAGACAGGAGATGACACAGCTCACCCCATTGCTCATGTAGGGGACATACCTCTAAATACGAAGAGTGGGAAATCAAAGTACTTAGCAGATGTACTTCATGTCCCAAACATTACAAAGAATCTTGTTTCTGTTGGACAAATGGTTGAGCAGGGTTTGCAGGTTCGCTTCAATCCAAATGGCTGTTATGTAGAAGATTTCCAGAATGGCCGTAAGATGATCACAGAGGGCAAATGTGTGGGCAGAATGTTTACGCTGAATGTAGACATGCCTGAGGTAAAAGCTGCATTATTTGCACAAGGCACAGGTGTTGTGGCTGATGTTGACATTTGGCACAAACGCATTGGCCATGTCAATGAGCAGAGATTGCGCAGCATGCAATCAAAACAGATTGTAAAAGGTTTGCCCAAATTCAAGGTGGATGGTATGCATAAAGTGTGTGCAGCATGCCAGTTTGGAAAACAATCAAAGGGCTCATTTCCACATGAGCGCAATGTATGTAAAAAGCCACTTGAGGTGGTGCACACAGATGTTTGGGGTCCAACCGATACTGCAAGTATACATGGTTGCAGGTATTATGTCTCTTTCATTGATGACCATACAAGGAAAGTATGGGTCTACTTCATGCGTAACAAAAGTGAAGTGTTTGGTCACTTTCAAGACTTCAAAGTCATGATTGAGAAGGAGACAGATATGCAAATCAAGACATTGAGGTCAGATGGAGGGGGAGAGTACTTCTCCAATGATTTTTTAGATTTTCTGCGAATGCATGGTATACACAGGCAGTTTACATGCAGATATACTCCACAACAGAATGGGGTCGCAGAAAGGAAAAACAGGCACATTGCAGAGGTTGCACGTGCATTGATGAATGAGAAGAACATGCCTCATCATTTCTGGGCTGAAGCTGTAAATACAGCTGTGTACATTATGAACAGGACACCTACAGCTACGGTGCATGATGTAACACCTGAGGAAAAGTTTACAGGTACAAAGCCTGATTTGGCACACTTGAAAGTGTTTGGCTGCATAGCTTACGTGCATGTACCAGATGAGTTGCGTAGGAAATTGGATCCTAAAGCAGAGAAATGTATTCTTGTGGGATATTCCCTTGAACAAAAGGGGTACAGGTGCTACAATCCTACTACACGAGAATTACGAGTGAGCAGAGATGTAGTCTTTGATGAGATGAGCAGCTGGTACAGTAATGCACATGGCACTATTGGGGCTGATGTAAAAGATGATGTGGTTGTACAAAGTGTGAGGCCACAGTCATAGGTTTTGAGTGGACCACAAGAGTCCTCTTCTCGTGGCTCTGTTGAGAAACCATGGAATGGTAGACTACGTACGCAGGTTACTCCACCAACAGGTACAGGGAATGTATCACGAAAAGGAAAGGAAAAGGTTGATGAACCTCCCTTTATGGTTGATGCATCATCAGGTTTTTCACATGTAGACATGGATTCAGATGGTTCTGAACAAAGTCTTGATGAGGAATTTGGAATTCCGGTTGTCAGGACACTTGGTGTAAGGAAAGTACAAGAAGATGCTAGAGGGCAAAGGAGTGACCCAGGACTGCGCAGATCTAATAGAGTCAGAAATCCAGTTCAGAAATTGACTTATGATGGGTATCTAGCGCATCACCAAGCCTACATGGCTAAGGTGATACAGGATGTGGAGCCCACATGTTTTGAGGATGCAGTTGGAAATGTGCATTGGGATGATGCAATGAATGAAGAGATGGCTGCATTGGAAGCAAATGACACATGGGATTTGGTGCCATTGCCAAGTGGCAAGAAAGCTATTGGCTGTAAATGGGTGTATAAAACCAAGCATAAGGCTGATGGTAACATTGAGCGTCACAAGGCAAGGCTGGTCGCAAAGGGCTATGCACAGACGTATGGCATAGACTATGAGGAGACCTTTGCTCCAGTGGCAAAGATGACGACAGTGAGAGCTGTCATAGCAGTGGCTGCATCTAGAGGATGGATTATGCATCAAATGGATGTAAAGAATGCCTTCTTGAATGGTGAGTTGCAAGAGGAAGTGTATATGGATCAGCCACCTGGTTATGTCGATCCAGGTTACCCAGATTATGTATGCAGACTTCTCAAAGCTTTGTATGGTTTGAAGCAGTGCTCTAGAGCATGGTATGACAGGATTGCCAAGTATCTTGTCAGTATTGGTTTTAGGAGAGCTCATGCTGATCATTCACTCTATGTACGTGAGAGTGATGTGGGGATTGTGGTCATTACCATATATGTAGATGACCTTATTATTGTTGGTGACAATGCTATGGAGATTGACCATGTGAAGGGTCTTCTCAAACAGGAGTTTGAAATGAAAGATTTAGGCGAGTTGCGCTACTTTCTTGGCATTGAGGTGATCAGGACTCCAGAGGGTGTATGGCTATCACAGAGACAGTATGCTTTGGACATGTTGTCAAAGTATGGTATGGCTGATTGTAAGCCAATTTCTATTCCCTTGGATGTGAATGCAAAGCTAAGTGCAGAGAAGGGTGATGTTGTTGAGGATGTCAACATGTACAGGAAGATTGTGGGTAGTCTAATCTACTTGACTATCACGAGGCCAGACTTGAGCTACACAGTAGGCTTGGAGAGTCAGTTCATGCAACTTCCGAGGAAGCCACATTTGGATGGAGTACGACGCACACTTAGGTATGTGCAAGGTACTCTTGACTACGCATTGTTCTATGCAGCAGATGCACCATTAGCATTGTATGGGTATACAGATGCAGATTGGGCAGGTAGCATTGTTGATAGGAGATCTACGAGTGGCTTCATGTTCTCTTTTGGGAGTGCTGCTGTTACTTGGAGCAGCAAAAAGCAGCCTACGGTTGCTTTATCGAGCACAGAGGCCGAGTACAGAGGTGCAGCAGTTGCGGCGTGCGAGGTAGCTTGGCTACGCACATTACTTGAGGACTTGGGAGTGCAGGTGGACCAGCAGATTTTCATCCATTGTGACAACCTCAGCAGCATGCAGTTGGCTAGGAACCCAGTGTTCCATGCCAGGACCAAACACATAGAGGTCCATTACCACTACGTTCGAGAGCGAGTGTTGGCGGGCGACATCGACTTGGTCTACGTCAGCACAGAGGAGCAGATAGCGGATATCTTTACCAAGGCCCTTGGAGCTGAGAATCTTCGACGTTTCCGGACTATGCTTGGACTCTGCGACATGCAGAGCTCGAGGGGGAGTGTTGAGATGTCGAGCTCTACACCTTGAGCTGGCATCCACTACGGGTCTTGGCCGCTTACGGCATTTACTCACTGGCGCGTTAGGTGACCGACACGGAGGATCTCTGCCAGTGATTCTACAGCTGGACTACACTTATAGTGCCAGCCTAGTATGCTTCTAGCGAGTTCACACTTAGTGACCGCATGTACATATGTGCTACTTTTCAGCTTTAGCACTTAGTCATTTTGTACTCTCTTTTCTGTGAAGAAGATGAAGAAGCTTTCCATCTCTGTGTGCTTTGTGCTTGTCTTGTGTAGCTCTCTTGCATCCTCATTCTTTACAGGAACATGCAAAATGTTTTGAGGAAGTGAAGGGCATTCTTAGCTCTCTCCCAATCCTAATGCCACCAGATCCAAAGGAGACTTACTATGTCACTCCAAGTGTAGGTTTCGAAGCAATTGGCGTTGTTTTGATGCAAAAAGATCCTAAAACATCATACATGAGGCCGATCTATTTTGCAAGCAAGGTGATGACTCCAGCCGAGAAGGGATACACTGAAATGGAGAAAGTGGTCTTTGCAATCTTGTTTGCGGTAAGGAAGTTTCGATCGTATCTTCTCCCTGTGCCATTTGTTTTTCTCACCTTAGAGCACAATCTACCATATGTAGTACAACACATGAGCCTCTCATCTAGAATAGCAAAGTGGGTGCTTGAACTCCAAGAATTTGAATACACTTTCCTTGTAGAAGATAGCACAAGAGCAGGACTTGCAGACATTCTCACCTACAAAGTGAGAGAAAGGGAAGGATCGTGACTACAAAGAGAGGAAGGCTCAAAACAGTTCAAAGTGAAGGAGATTGATAATGCCCATACTTTATGCTTTGACGGAGCCTATCAACGCCAACAAGACAAAGCAGCAGGGGGGATCCTCATTTTAAACCCACAAAAGGAGGTAATGGTTAGAAAAGGTATCACTCTACCCAATGTTCACTCTAACAATGAGGCTGAGTATGCTGCTCTAACCCTTGGGTTAGAAGAATGCAAAGAATTAGGCATACAAAGACTTATTATAAAAGGTGATTCTTTGCTAGTGGTCAGGCAAATCCAAGGGACTTGGAGGTGCAAGAATCGTACATTGTTTGAGTGGCTTAGTAGTGTAAGAGCTTTGATGAAGGGTTTTAAAGCAACACAGGTACAACACATTGTGAGAACTCATAACAAGGAAGCAGACTTACTCGCAAATGAAAAGCTTCAAATGGCGGTAGGAGGTGTGAAACTATATGAACCCAAATATCAAGGTCAAGAGGAGCTAAAAGAAATTATCTTCTTTCTACAAGCAGGTGAGTGTCCCAAACACTTAGACAAGGTGCAAAGACATAGACTAGTTAAGAAGGCCACACCTTACCAGTTGATCGGGGATGATTTATATCACAAAGGGAAATATTTGGTCTTGAGGAGAGTACCAGGTGTGAAAGAGATAGAGAAAATTCTTCTTTCATGTCATGATGATGTCTGTGGTGGTCACTTTTCTCAAGATATTACAAGTAGGAAGATTTTACAAGCAGGGTTTATTTGGCCGAGCTCACATCGTGATGTCCAATATTGGTGTAAAGCATGTAAGCCATGCCAAATTGCTGGGGATAGACGACTAACATATGAGCCTCGAGTCCCAATAATATCTTATGGCCCTTTTGAAAAGTGGGGTGTGGATGCAATAGGTCCCCTACCTCGTACTTCTACAGGGAAGGTTTTCATCATCATGGGTGTTGACTACATGACACGATGGGCGGAAGCAACAAGCACAACCCGAATCACAGTTGAAGAGGTTGTGGACCGGCCTAATGATTGGGATCGCCATTTGACGGGTGCTCTTTGGGCGTATAGGACCTCTTTCAAGGTATCTACCCAATTCACCCCTTTTCATCTAGTTTATGGACAGGAAGCACTTCTCCCCATTGAGGTAGAGCTCTCAAGCTTGCGCGTTCTTGCAAGAGTGGCAAAAAAACCAAAGGAGGTTCTACATGAAAGGATCTTAGATCTCCAACGACTTGAGCTAGATAGAGAAGAGTCCATTGATCACTACATCACCAAAGCGACAAGCCAAAGGGATAAAATCAACAAGAAGCTCAAGGGGAAAGGATTGAAGGAAGGTATGTTGGTTCTTCGCTATGATAACCGACTTGATACTCGACTTGACAAAAAGTTTTTGCAAAGATGGGAGGGACCTTTCATGATAAAAACAAAGTTTGGGAATGGTAGTTACAGATTAGCAGATTTATCAGGAAAACTCCACAAGACAAGAGTCAATGGATGGAGATTAAAGCCCTACTTTCAACGTATCAATCCGTTGATAGGCAGTCATCTGCCTACATTGTCTAAGCTCCAAATTGGCATGGCTCCCTTCGGCTTGGCAAATGCTCCACCTATTTTTAAAGCTTTGATGTGCAAAGAAGATCCAGACTTGGAATCTGAACATACCCAAGGCAACCCTCCCATCTCCGATTTATGGGATTGAGGTAATGAAAAGCAGGTCTAATGGAGTAAAAGAGTGCATGACACTCCTCCTATTGAAAAAAAAAAAAGTGAAAAAGAAAAAATGCCAAAAAAAGAGAAAAAAAGAAGAAAAGAAGCAACACCGTCCTCCTCAAGATATGAATATCTCTAGGCTTGGGGGAGGGCTAATATGAGTGGCATAAAATGGTAACCATCTTTTTGCAACATTTGTCAGCCTACTCAACTTACTCTTCCTCATATGTGTATATATTTTTCTATGCTATTAAGTTATCTAGAGTAAATTCCCACTCTTCGTTTAACCTTTGTGGCGACACATACATTATACTCTTCCCAAAAATGTCACCTTAGTCATATATTTATATTACCACCCTTTTCTTTTTTGCTTTGTAAATAGAATAAGCATACAATAACCAACTATATACCCCCAAACTTTCTTACCTCTTGTGAATTAGTAGTAGAAAAATAATATATCCATCTTCCACCCCTTATAGATAAATTCCCATGGAAATCAACTCTCCACTTGTCTTTACCAAAGATTATGGTCCCTCTCTACAAGTCTTCTATGCCCCCTACATAGGTGGCCCAATATATCTTAAGAATATACATATAGTTTCTCTCCTTTCAAAAAGACTCCAATTGTATATTCTTTTCACAAGCAAATAATATTGGGCCCTCCTCTATTTGTTTAAGCATTATAGCCTTTTGAAAAAGCATGATTCCCCTTGGATGCATACAAGCAAAGGGCCCATACAAGAAGACTTTGAAGCAAAAGGTTCCCTAGCCTAGTGTGGACCTTCCAAACTGAATTCCTTGGTGCATGGGCGTGAAGAATAGTCCAAATTCATATCAAACATGTTGAGAAGGTCAATTTTGCCTTTTGAAGCATGTCATTCCGAGATACAGGTAAAAAGTTATGGTCAAAATAGTGTAAATCTGTCAGATTCGCAGCAAAAGGGAACTGTAAATCAAGTAAATCAAGAGAGTGAGATCTTATTTTTCCCCTACTCATCTTCTAGAAGAGCAATGGGTGTTCAAGGTCACTTGCATGTGATGGGACCAACATAAAGATGCTTTCTAAATGCCGAGACAGACAAGTTGAGATACCCCGCAGGAG
This sequence comes from Adiantum capillus-veneris, assembly GCF_014529385.1. Taxonomy (NCBI): domain Eukaryota; kingdom Viridiplantae; phylum Streptophyta; class Polypodiopsida; order Polypodiales; family Pteridaceae; genus Adiantum; species Adiantum capillus-veneris. Next base: position 111,372,696 of record NC_140959.1, read on the forward strand.
CCACCCGTAGGGCCTCATGGTGGGGCCCACCTACATTATGCACCCCTATGGAGCCTTCACGGTCTAAAATGATATTTTTGGTGAATAAATAGTCCCTTTTATGTCCAATATTCAATGAGTGGTCAAAGGACACTTAATTAGGTCTAATCACTTACTCTAATTAAGTGTAGCATAATCCCACTCCTACACAACTATAAATAGCCCCCCTTGGAGAGACTCAAGGACACACACACCTATATTTTCAACTTCATGTTGTTTCTTGATCAATAGTAGAGAAAACCCCAACTCTCCCTCTTTCACATCCTCCCTCCTAACCCTCCTCTTAATTTGGAGGAAGTGCAACTCTATTCTCCACTCTCTCCATTCTACAATCTCTTACTCCATCAACCCAATCAATCATTTGTAGCACCTCAATAACTTGTAAATACATCATGATCTCTCTCATGGTTATGTTAATGATCATGAAATCATCTTCAAAAACTTTCAAGTGTCGCAATTCGTGATGGTTAGCCAGCGTCTGTCCTCCCCTTAAAAGGTGTGCGAGAAATCAAGTAAGTGTTCTATTCTCAATTTACCATTGGTTTGTTTCTCCACACTTATTCAATTGGTCTAAAGAAATTTCTCACTCCAACTCTCTTTTGCTTCATTACATATGCATGTGGCTACCTCTCATGGTGATTTTATTTGTGTCACGGCATTGCATAGATGGAGATGAGCTCTCTATGCAAAGTGTGTTAGTTTGATGTAAGTGATTCTCTTGTGTGTTTGAGAGGAAAGTCTTGCGCGCATGATTTTTTGATGAGTGCTTGAGAGAGGAAGAGTTTGGATGTATTATGGGTATTCTTATGGGGAGAAGGTGAATGCTATTCCACAAATTGCATATTTCATTTTTGATGCACGGCATTGGGTTGCATAATCGTTGATGGTGTTCAAGTGTCCAAAGTGTATATAGAGTAAGGGGGTTTTCAAAGTGTGTTGCTTGGGTGGGTGAGTGCAAGTGTTATTTTTTTTTTGATTGGTTTCCTTCTCCACTCCCAAAAGAAGGTGGTGCCCCAAGTAGTGTGCGTACCTCTTTACGAACATTTTGTGAGGGTAGGCCCATTGGTTTGGGTTTAGAGGCCCCATTTCAAAAAGCTCGCCCTCACTAGAAGCTCAGTTTAGCCTCACATGTTTTCCAAACTCACTAGTTTTTCTCTGGTTAGAAGCTCCCTTCAGCCTCACAAGATTTTTCATTATTTGCACTCTGCCTAGAAACTCATTAAGCTGTTAACACCATATGAAAATCAAGCTCAACCAAGTGTAAGAAACTGTGAGGGTTGTGTATCAAAGGTTGCAGGCATCCGAGCTCAAGCATTACAAAGCCAACGGAGCAAGCAAATGGATATGGACAGAAGTCAACTTGTATCCTGTTGATCCACGAACTCGAAGGTAAATAGAAAAATTTGAAGCCTTACTTTCATAAATAGATTTCCATGGTGGCCATCTGCATTTGGAGAAGGATCTGACTATTTCTAAAAGTACATAAAAATGTTTTGCAGGATTCTTCATCAGGAGGTTTGAAAGCTAAAAGATTCACTTAGTTTTCTCATAAGTCACATTATCAAGCACAAACTTCATTTTTCATATCAACAAGAAAGGGAGGATGACAAAGAAGAAGCAATGCACTAAAATAACTAAGTCGATACCAAGGGAGGCATTTATAGAGGCTGAGATCAAAGAGCCGACAACAACCACCTTGCTGTGAACATCACAATCCTTCCAAGGAGGAGACTATTTAGATGCAAAGTTACAATATCATTCCTTGCAAAAGACTATCATTTTAACAATATAATTACTTGTAAATTTACTTTAAATCTCCTTATAAATTTACTTTCAATCTCCTTGCAAAACATTCATTTTCACAATATAATACCTTGTAAAGTTACAACATATGTTCCTCTAGCATTGCAACATCACGATTAACACTTTATCTCCCCTTTGCCACACAATCATTTTTCGCATCTATAACTCCTAAGGCAAGTTTCCCTTTAACTATTCTAACATTTGTCTGAGATCAAACTTGAGCTTGAAATTTTTTCACTCTTCTATGTAGACTTCCATGTGACCATGATCCTATAACATGACATCTAGAAACCATTGGCATGGACCATCATTATTAGAATCTTCATCACCCGCCTTTAAGCCATGTTAATAAAACTTTGTTGCTTCAGCTCTTTTGACTCAACTTATAATTAAAACTTTCAAATAGGGCAAAATGACAAAATTTTAACGTCACAGATGAGTCCGAAATGCCCAAAAACCCCGAAAACGACTAGCTATATGCCTCGTTCTGACACCTGGAGAGGTCAGTATGGCCAAAAAAGGCCTCCAGAGGTACTATCCCGTACGGTGCAAGGAGAGGGGTAGCCAGACTCCCTCGCACCGTACGAGATAGTGCCTCCGGAGGCCTTTTTTGGCCATACCGACCTCTCCGGGTGTCAGAACGAGGCATACACTACAAGAGGCTATTCATATTAGCGACGCTCACACAACGACACTCAAAAAAAAAAATCCCGGCGTCGCTATGAGCGTCGCAAATTTACAAAGAAATTTGCGACGCTCATAGCGACGCCGGCTGGGCTAAAAAAATAACCGAGCGCGCCCAAAAACTCAGATCTCAGATCTGAGTTTTTCGGCACCCTCAAACAAGGAGCAGGTAACGCTCTTCCTCTCTCTCTCTCTCTCTCTCTCTCTCTCTCTCTCTTTTTCTTCTCCACACACACACACACACACATACACACACACACACACACACACACACACATGAGGAGAGGAAGGAGAGCCAGGTATGCTCCTTCCCTCTCTTCATTCTCATGTTCCCTTCCCCTCTTTCTCTCTCCCTCTCTCTCTCTCTCACACACACACACATACACACACACACATAGTGTTTTTGAGAGAGAGAGAGAGAGAGAGAGAGAGAGAGAGAGTACAAACATAAACAAAAACGCACACACACATACATAAACAAAGAATGCACACACACATTGAGAGAGGAAAAGAGAGAGAGAGAGCATGCATAAACAAAAAACGCACGCATTGAAAGAGGAAAAGAGAGAGAGAACACGCATAAACAAAAAACGCACACATTGAGAGAGGAAAAGAGAGAGAAAACATGCATACGATCCAAAAAAACGCACACACATTGAGAAAGAAAGAGAGAGAAACTAATTTAACGTCGTAGGAAACCAATTAAAATTAAAAGACCTAAAGATCTAGTCGACGAGGAGTTGAACTCAAGACCTATTATTCAAGAGGGAAATGGCATAATCAATCTATCATACTTGGCATGGGTGATAGAAAGGTTATACCATTTATCTCTTTTTATTGGCACACACATCCACACACGCGCACACACACAAGAAGAAGAGAGTTATAACGTCGTAGGAAACTATCCTAAAAGACGTTAAAGATTAGGTTAGATGTAGACTTAGGTTAAATTAGATTTAGGTTTATTTAAGATAAATTAGATTAGATTTAGGTTTATTAGGTTAAATTAGATTTAGGTTTATTTAAGTTAAATTAGATTAGATTTAGGTTTATTTTTAACAAGATTTACGTTTATTTACGCTAGATTTAGATTTACGTTATATTAGATTAGATTTAGGTCTCCATAGACTGCGATGCTTGCATGAAGCGGGTGAAGAAAGCCCTCAATGGAATATAGGGTATTGCTGCCTTCACTCATGGTGGGCTCCGTCGATCCAAAAGTACTGGTGAAATGTCTTCAGAAGATAGGGAAGAAGGTGGATCTTCAGGGCGGCAAGAGTCACTACATCCCCGACACAATGACCATCTAGACAACCTCTAGTCATTCAACAGCAACTTCAAAGTTAGTAACAAGAGCAAGAACGGTCTAAAGGGCCAATTGCTGTCGTCAGATGTGGATGGAGATGAGGCAGCGTCACCGCCGGAAGTTAACTCTCACATCTTTAGTGATGAGAATGCAAACTCTTGCCGAGTTATGTGAAAAATTATGTGTTAAATTAGTTTTAAGGTTCTTATAATCCCTGTTAGTTTAGTTCTTTGTTTTTAATATAACATAATTTATGCTAGATTTAGATTTATGTTATATTAGATTAGACTTAGGTTTATTTAGGTTTACCCACACACACACACACACACACACACACACACACACACACACACACACACACACACACACACACACACACACACACAAGAAGAAGAGAGTTTTAACGTCGTAGGAAACTATCCCAAAAGACGTTAAAGATTAGGTTAGATGTAGACTTACGTTAAATTAGATTTAGGTTTATTTTTAGTTAGATTTACGTTTATTTAGATTTACGCTTATTTACGTTAGATCGAGTCCACGCAAGAATTACTTACGGTTTAGGGTTTAGAGTTAGACGAATAGTGAAAAGATCTACTGTGAAAAGATGTTAAGATGCTGTGAAGTGCTACAGCTAGAGAAGAGGCAAAGGGGTTTTGTCCACTACATGCAGTATCATGTAGACGTGGGTGTGTAGATTTCTTGTACCCACAAATATAGGTATTGACCAATAAAGACGAGATTATAACCCGGTGGTTCTGATCTCTGTGCACCTCTAGACCGAGGTGTGCGGGGATTGGACATGACTAGAGAATGTGTCAGAGGTAAAGAGAGAGAGAGAGAGAGAGAGAGAGAGATAAGACGAAGAATGCCAATAGAATATTAAATTTGTTGTCCAGGTTATAAGATTTTTATCCTCATTATGAGTAGTGACGAGGATGTGGGACCGTCCAACCGAAACACCTATCTCTCAACGAGGGTCTTATGTCCTTGTAATCAATGCAAGCATGCTGTGCGACGGACAAGACATGTTTCTTTGCAGCACGTTCGCGAATTTGGTGAGTTCGATCCATCTATTATAGATCGAGTTGTTGACAATTATAACTCGTCGGACTCTGACGCTGGCCAACAAGCAGCAATCTTGCAACCCAATAGACGTGTTCGCAGGCGCTTTGGTCAAGCAGCATATGTGAGGCCACAAGATGTAGCCTCTGACAGCTCGGGGGATGATCAAGTAGAGCACATTCCCAACGAGGCAATGTTTGAGATCGAGATTGATGAAATGATCGAGACGATCATGGATTCAGAAAGGCTTATCTATGATGATATGAAAAGTGAAGCCGATACGCCATTGTATAATGGAGCACGTATGTCTAGATTGAAAGCACTCCTGGTTCTTCTCAACATGCAGACAAAGTTTGGATGGAGTGACACTAGCATCACAGCGCTTTTCAGGTGATCTATTACAATTAGTTTACTTTAATAAAACTCTAAATGTATAATGATCTGATAGATTTTTACACGACTGTATCGTATTTTTATGTTGTGTAGATTGCTTAAAGAGCACATACTACCAGCTGACAATGTGATGCCAGATTCCCGAGATGAAGCAAGAAAGATTTTGCGAAACTTGGGGATGGATTACAATTCTATCCACACTTGTCCTAATGACTGCATTCTTTTCATAGGGGAATACATAGACATGGAGAAGTGTCCGAAATGTGATTCCAAAAGATATCGAGTAGATCTCCACGGGACAAAAATTCCACAAAAGGTTTTGCGACATTTTCCTCTACTTCCTTGCATCAAGCATTTCTTCGAATGTAAGTCCATGGCCGCCCTAGCATCATGGCATGAGGAGAATAAATCTTCGGATGGTGTGCTACGAATTCCTGCAGATTGCGCAGCCTGGAAACATATAGATGGAACATGGTCGGATTTTGCCAGGGAAGCTCGAAATTTGCACTTAGGCCTGGCTATGGATGGCGTAAATCCATTTGGTCAAAGATCAACATCTTACAGTGTATGGCCCGTTGTCATCGTCAACTACAACATTCCGCCGTGGTTGACTACGAAGAAGGGGCACCTATGGCTAAGCTTGATTGTGCTAGGGCGATATAAAGTGGGGAATATGGATGTGTATCTTCGTCCACTATTGGAGGAGCTACAACAGTTGTGGATTGGCATAGAGGTGGTGGATATGAGCCGACACACAGGACGACGGAATGCTTTGATCAGAGGCATTCTAATGTGGACCATGCATGACTATCCCAGGCTAACAGAATGCTCAGGTGATCTATCGACACTCCTCACTCAAACACTGTAAATCTTGTTTTTTCCCATAGTTGATCTATTATCATGTGTATACATGCAGGGCTTCAAACAAGCGGATACAGAGCATGTGTCACATGTGGACCTAGACTGAATGCACGTAGGGCACCCTCACTGAAGAAGCAAATCTACGAAGGTCATCAAGCGTATCTTCCAGAGAATCATGTGTTACGCGACGGCTTTTTGGGAAGAGAGCCACCAAGGATGTCTGCACAAGCATGGTTAGAGCAGAAGGAGATGTGCGATGACGGATTGCCTCCAGGGATGAAGAGACTATCTCTATGGTACGAGTTACCATACTGGCACCGACTCATGATCAATCACTTGCTCGATCCAATGCACATATTCAAGAATGTGGGTAATCTACTATGGGACCATCTGACCGGCAAGAAAGATACTTTGGGAGCCAGAGTTGACCTTAGAAATGTGGATCGTATGGAGCAATATTGGCCGCAAACAGCGTCTGATGGATCGATAAAACTCCCTAAAGCACCATGGATTTTCACAGGAGCCCAAGAACGCAAAGTAAAAGAGACTATTCAATCTTTGCGGACCCCCACTGGCGTAATGCACTCGCTCCGAACGTGTTTTACTAAAGAAGGAAAGCTTACCGGTTTGAAGTCACACGATTGGCATAAAATGTGTCAGGTACGTTCATAGTGGACTTTAATATCATTGCATAAAATGTGGACTATAATATCATTGCTGCAGATACTTTACAGTTTATTCTACCGGTTGCCATTGAGGGATGTTTGTCTCTCGACATCCGTAACACAATCTATAAACTTGCAAAGCTGGTGCAATGGATCTCACAAAAGGAGATCAACGTAGAATCCATACCATTCGCCAAACTAAATGCTGCGGAGCTTGTGTGTATGTTTGAGAAACATTTTCCTACTACCATGCTAACCATTCAGGTGCATCTTCTTGTTCACATAGTTGATGAGGTGGAAATAGCTGGCACAGTTCATTCCAGATGGATGTTCTTCTTAGAACGTTTCATGAAAACGCTTAAGGGATATGTGCGTCAAAAGGCACGTCCGGAGGGTAGCATGGCAGAAGGTTGGTTGGTATCAGAGTCCCTAGTGTACATTGGAGAGTGGCTAGACGGATTTGATAAAGCCCGGGACACGCTATGGCGAACCATAGATTATGAGCGCATATCTGGGATTGTCATGTGCAATCTCGGTGTTGAGAAGAAGATGACGGAAGATCTAGAGGCTAAAATCAACCGATTTTGCATGCTTCACAATCCAGTGATGCAAAAGTGGATTTCACAATATGAGGATGCAAAGCAAGAGCGACAAAGGGCACGAATCGAGTGGAGACGGGGAAGACGACCACCGATGCACTATCCGACGGTTCTGAAGAGCCTACCAACCTTCATGAGCTTAAGATGGTTGCACAACCAATTGAAAAGCGCACAACAATGCGGTGACGAAGTGACTGAGGAAGAGTGGGAGTACTCTCGGGGTTGCGCGACCAAGGTAAGTTTGCAATGTACGACTAGCAAGTGACTTTATTTATAAACGTTTGAACGGCCACTCATAATCTTTGTTCGTTGTAGTATAAGTCATACAGAGCAGCATGGTGTAAAGGTCCACATTTTAGGGTGGAACGAATCGACAAAAAGCGTTTTACTCAAGATTATGGAATCATGGCAAAATTTGAACAGTCTAGTCGACGACGTTCCTCTGATGCAGATCCTGTGGTGGCGGAACTCACTTACTTCGGCACGCTGCAAGAGATTTTGAGGATCGATTACAGAGGATTTTTTGTCGACTTGTTCGACGTGCAATGGTTCAAGATAATCATGGAGGGTCGCAACGCTACTATGCGTAGAGGAGAGTCTGGTTTTCTTGAGGTGGATTCTACTAAGAAATGGACTGACCTAAGAGACACTTTCGTACTACCCGAGCATTGTGAACAAGTAAGTATGTAAATAGTTAACATCCCCCTTTTACAAGTTATGTGCTTGAAAGCTCTCATGTAAGTTATGTGGCTCTGGCAGGTAATATTTCATCCTACAAAGTCTACATCAAACTGGTGGTACGTCATAGAGGTAGCCCCTCGTAGTGCAAGGACGTATGAAGGCTACCATGTGCCAATCACAACGGCATCAATGGAGGAGATCAGAGAAGATGCTCAATCAGAAGCCGCTGCGGTGGTGCGAGACGAGCATCAAGATGCTACTACTCTATATGGGGTGCATGCATAGGATCTACAAAATGAAACAGAGGATATGTGTTTAAACGGAGAGCTCTATATAGATATAGGAAGTTATGCTGAGTTATGCGAGGATGAGAGAGAGATCTCTTAAAGCCACAAATATTGTATTTGAACAATTTTGCTCCGTGTTGTAAAAGCTCTGGCTCTCTAAGTACCTTCCATGGTGTATAACGCTCTTTTCTACTCGCGCTCGCATCTTTTGATTGAAAATTCTGAGTTTTCGATTTGCCTCTTCTATCACTCAATTCATTGAGTCATTGTATTTATATGCGTCATTACGTCATTGTATTTAATGGTCTTTGCGTCATTGTCTACTCTATTCATTCAATATTAAGTTTAAATATTCGTGTGTTTAATGCAGGTATGGATGATGAGGAGTTTCTTTCTTCTTTGTCACCGCAGCAGAGACAGTGGTACGTGGAGCGTCATCGCTCTGGCGCATCATCGCGCGTTCCTACTCCATCCGCATCTCCCTCTCTTTCGGAGCATTCGGCGCGCTCCGAAGCTTCGGCGTCGACGAGACGAGCTTCACACTTGTCTAGACACCGGCGCTCTAGTGGTGGCGGTGGCGGTTGTTGTGGGGATTCCGCCACCGATGCCTCCACACCGCCTCGTGTTCGACGAGGCTCTTTACCCTCCCCTTCTTTGCCCGCCCCCACACCAGCCACAGCATCGCCATCTACGCCAGGTTTTGCACGGCTGACTGTTCCTAGAAGCTACACACCTCTTCCTACTCCGCCAGGAGCCACCCCACTCGACACTCCTCGCTTCGGGGCCCAGACGCCGGTGGAGACATGTGACGTCCGTACCCCCATCGACACGCCACTAGAGACCCCTGTCGGGACACGTAGGTTCACGCATCACCGGCCAGAGGGCTTGTCTTACTCCGTCGACTTCAGCGGCGGCATCATCATGGATGATGACGGCAAGAAGGTGATCTCGCGCATGCGTGGTCTTTGCTCTCAGCTGTTTAGACACTACATACTAAACAAATGGAGTGAAGTACCAAGTGATTTAAAAAACAGAGTCATCAGCATACTTCATGATGAGTTTCCCGTTCCAACACGGGATCAGCGCTTCAATGAAGACCTGATGAAGATTCAAATGCGCGAATACTGCAAACACAAGCATTCCGAAGTGCAAAAAGAAATCAAGAATGGGTGGAACAGGCCAGATTGGCTGGCCAAAGAAGATTGGAAGAATGCGAAGAAAGCAGCGCGCGAGAATCCCGACAAGTGGAAGCAACAAAAGGATGCAGCCAGAGCGCGAGTAGAGGCAGGGAGCTCGCACCACTTGGGGAGCGGTGGATGGGCATCATTTGAGGCCGATTTTGTAAGTGTTTTCGCATTGCTCTTTACGTTTGATAGTTTAGGGTTTATGAGTTTTTTAATTCTAACATAATGAAATCTTTGTATGTTTTGACAGTGGTCGATGACATGACGTGATCCCACACCGTACGAGCGCGAGTACGCAGGCAGGAAGGGCTTAAACGCCCTGATGGACATTCTCAGTTCTCGCGGCGGCATGGTTAGTATTAGCGTTTACTCTTTTCTATTTTTTGTATTGTTTTATAAATGTCGTTATATGTTTATACTTACTGAAAGTTGTCTTATTGTCTTTTTTTGCAGAATCCGACAGATACGCCGCTTGGACGCGATGAGACGTCTGACTAGACGACGTCAGTTTAACCGTAGCTAGATAGCATTAGTTTAGGGTTTCTCATAGCTTATGTATCATGAGACGGATTTTATACATCTTTTTGAACCATGTATATTATTACATTTGTCACCGCAGTTCCTTTTGCCAATCAATTCTTTATGCCTATGATATTGTACAATTGTCATTATTACATTTGCCAATCAATTCATTTTGCCTATGATGTGTACAATTGTCAATTTTGCAAACAATGCGTCTTGTGGGTGACTATTTTAGGTATATTATCTACCCTTGCACTTTTTTTAAAAAGTGAATCAAGTACAATATGGTTGATGGGTGGCAGAGCATTCAATGCCCTGCCACCAAAAAAAAATTCTCTCGAGCGTCGCTATAACCGTCGCTATTTATGGCTCTGTAGCGTCGCTATGAGCGTCGCTATAGTCTTCTGTGTGAACGTCGCTATAACCGTCGCTATGAGCGTCGCTATGAGCGTCTCTATATAGCGACGCATATAGCGACGCTCTCGTAGCGACGCTCGTAGCGACGGTTTTAGCGACGCCGGGGGTTATAAAAACCCAGTGTATTTCCGTCGCTAACAACGTCACGAGAGCACACAACCTCTTGTAGTGATATAGCCAGTCGTTTTCGGGGTTTTTGGGCATTTCGGACTCATCTGTGGTATCAAAAGTTTCAAATAATATAGCTTTTAAAAGTTACAAGTGTTATATATTGTAAAAATTTTGTGACTATGCTTGGGTCCAATATGCTTAATAGATCTATATATTAAAAGACATCTATATTAGGCAGGAAAGGTGAATCTGTGAATGCAAATAACCCACATGTCATGATTGGGGTAATGAGATTCTAAAACTAACCCCCTATCTTGGGGTAATGTAGCACCAAATTGGTGTTCCAAAAATGACCCACACAACATGAGGGGGTAGTGAGATTCTAAAAATACTCCCTATCCTGTTGTGCAAGCAAGGCATAGTGTGGCACCAAATAAGCCTTTTGCTAATATCTTGTACATATAAGAAAAACCAATGGAATCCAAATAATAAGGTCACTCAATATTTTTTTGCATGGTGTGTGCATGCAACCAGAACGACGCGATGAGGGAGTGACAAGCTGTATGATGCCCTCTTCGCGCGGTCTGGGTAGGAGAAAAAATAATGCAACATGGCGAGTGTCAAAGTGTTTTAGTGCTTTTGCACATGGTTTAGAAAAATAAGTCCAAATAATCAGGTCACTCAAGATTTTTTTGATGGTGTTTGCATGGAACCAGAATGACGCGATGAGGGGGGTAGTGACAACCTGCATGATGCCCTCTTCGCGCGGTGTGGGCAAGAGCTAAAATGGAACTAGAACGACACGATGAGGGGGGTAGTGACAACCTGCATGATGCCCTATTCGCGTGGCTCCATGCAAATCCGGTCCTCAACTATTGTCAATAGCTCATTAGGAATTCTCATTAGGAATCTATTCTAATGAAATGCCCACTATTTTCATGCTAATTTCCGCTACACACAAGTTTTTAGGCCATTAAATGTTACAAGTGATGATTGTAGCAGTGATGATGAGGTTGAGTCAGACATAGAAGATGAGGTTGCTTGCACTGACTGGTTGGGTATACTACTGGGTTGCCTCATAAAGGATTGTCTTGAAAATGGTTTGATTAAAGAGATCCAAATTCTTGGTTCTTCCTCAAATCTATGTCTACAATAATTTGTAGATTATACATATTCTTTAAAATAGTCACGAGTGAGGAGTAATCGATGCAGCTTCTCTAGGATTGTCTACAAACTTCTTTTCTAGCAAGTGGATCTTGCATCATCCATACTAAACTTGCCTTTAGAGTTTCAGCAGGATAGACTACTGAAATTCTAATAATAGCTGGATGCCAAAAGATTACGGAAAAATTGTAAGACTTCTAGGCATCTCAATGGTCTTCCATGTATCAATGGCACAAATATGAAATTGGGTTCTTGAGAAATCCAAGATGAAATTTTTTTGTTGGCAGTCTACGCATTATTCATTATACTCTGCTAATTTTTTATATATCCTGTTGGAAACTTGCAAAAAGCGATTTGAATAAGGCAATAGGCCTTGCTATAATATTTTTGTGGGGAGGCAGTAACTTTGCCAATAGAGTCCCCAAAGTTTCCTGGAACATCTCTTCCTCACCCAAAAGTAATGGAGGACTTGGTATACTTCACTTGGAGGATCAAGTGACCAAATTGGCAGCTAAATGGATTTTAAGAGCTGCAACCTCTGATGATTATTAAGCAACGCTAATTAAAAATAATGTGAGTAAGTTCTCCCTGCAGTAGTATAAAGCTTGGAAAGAGCTGGACCCGATGGATCTCATTATTGCACCTACTCCAATCAAACCTATAGGATCTACCCTCATTTGCAGCTTATGGAATGCATGGTTTTCTCTAAAACACAAATGGAAACCATCTTTGGACCTTATGTGTTCTAGAGAATTCTTAGAAGACTCCTTATTGTATGGACATCATGTCAACTCAGATGGGACTGATATCTCTAGAAGGGATCGGGATCATATCATCTTCAAAAAGGGTATTATTAGATGTTGGAAGCATCATGTGTAAGAGACAATTTTTTCTTTCTAAAGAAATTCTTGCTAACCATTTTCAACTCTCTTTTGCTTGCTAATTTTCTAAGCTTCAAGATTCAAAAGTACCAAAAACTTCCGGATATCACCTCATACAATGCTCCTTTTACATTGATGAAAACTTGTGCGCAAATCTACTCTCTAGTTGTCAACTAGGCTCTAAAAGTAAAGCTCAGCTCAAGGTGGGGGCTAAATTGGAGTGCTAGGCAGTGACGACGCAGATTTCAATGTGTGTGGCCCTTCACTATTGCTATCAAACAAAACACTCTCCATAGCTCATCCTTCACCATAGCCTCTAAATAGGCAGTAACGTACTTAGGTTTGGTATTAAATCAGGCATCTGCATGGTTGAATCAATCATCCACCTCTTTTTTCACTACCGAAAGAATGAGCCTTGCTCCGCCAGATCTTTGCAGGAAAATGCACTTCCCTTTACATGGAAAGAGCTCCTACTGGGGGAATGCAAAAATGTGGATATCAATGGTATTCTCTAATGGCCAAATGTTATGTAAACTCCAAAATTTTATGCTTGGAGTCCCATCCTTTCTTTAATGGAAAGATATCCCATGATGAATGTTCCCCTTTATGGATGCCAAAAGTTTATGCTTGGAGTCCATCATGTCTTTGGTAGGAAGATAACCCATGATGAATGTTCCCCTTTATGGATGTGTGTGACTCCCTCCTTACTTTTAGCCGGGGTTTCCCTCCCCCTTCTTGAGGGAAATTTGTACCTTTTATTTTCTTAATTCAACTTTCCACCTTTTCAACCAAAAAAAAAAAAACTTGTGCTACCTCTCGTTCGTCGAGTAGTCCATCAAGTCACCCATTAGTCTTTTGGAGTCTGGATTGGAAAGTCAAGAATGGATATAAGAGATATTGATAGCAAGCAATGGATAAAATGCAAGTTGAAACCTCCGGATAGATAAATGTGCCATCTTGCAAGGTAATTGTCTTTGCAGGTCTCCTAATTTGTGGATGCAACCTTTCAACAAAAAATATGTATTCAATCATGAGATCCTGCATGCTCTTCCATGATGCTTGCTTGCACCACGGCCTGTGCTCGCTCCGGCTTATTTAGTGCGGCCATGCCGTCTTTGTACCCATTACCATCCTCTGGGTCCTAAACATGCTACAGATAATCAAAAACCATTGTGGCCATATGTGCATCTACTGCTCCTCCAACGTCCCACCTCTGCCTTGCCCACACCAACACCAATAAACACCATCGTGATAAGCTGGGACACTACAAAATGCAAAACACATACTCAAGCACACATGCACAGAAGCAATATAAAGCTTGGCTAACGAGTGGGGCTATATATCATGATGGTACAATAGTCACTAGAGCCCCGTCGATATTTGGCACAATACTTGAGCTCTCGGGCTCTATAATTACACTGTGTGATGAGGAAGGTACCCGAGCATGTCAGAAACTTCCATCCTACCATTCCACAGTCTTTTTAAGGTCGCTATTTTGGTCACAATAATATTAATGCCAGGGGAGGCTCCTAGAAAGGGGAGGCTCCTAGAAAGAGTCTGAAAACCTGACTCGGGGAGCTAAGTTCTGAGTAAAAGCATTTATGTACCCTTTTAAGGCTTGAAGGCCCTTTGTTGCTAGCTAGAAACTTTTCTACTAAAAAATGGTAGCTAGCCAAAGTACGATGGATTTAAGATGTGGCATACTCCCGACTCGTATTGCATCGACCAAAGACAATAGTCAAAGGCCCAATGGCTCCTACTGGTAGTAGCCTTGGGGGTGAGATGAGAGACAAGAGGTCAACCAATTGACAACCAATTAGAAAAAATTACTCCTTAAAAAGTAAAGTCTGGTCAGTAGCACAAAAAACATATATTGGAAGTGAAACCCTGTGCATCAAACATTTATGGTACACAAAACACTAAATTGAGACGCAGGCTTGCAAAACTGTCAATGAATTCTCTTATTTTATGTATTTGCTTTGCTGCGCCGCGAGCATGAAATACAAGCAAAAAGTGGCCGGAAGGCCGGAAGGTAAGCTCCTGTTGCAGCTCTTATTTATCGACATCGACACACATGACACCCGACTACTGCTGTCTACATTCTTCATAGCACCTCAAGAGAAGCCAGGGCCCAAGCTGGCAGCTCACGTTGATGCTTCCTTCTCTCTTCCTCCTCGCGCCTCCGCCTCTGCTCCTCCTCCTCCCTCCTGCGCTCTTCTTCACGCCTGCGCCTCTCCTCTTCCTCCTCCGGCCGTCTCCTCCGCTCTTCATCTTCACGTCGTTTCTGCTGCTCTTCGCTCTCCTTTTTGCTTACGCTTTTGTATCTCCCATTGCCCCGGCCACCCCGTCCACCTCTTTTGGAGGGGGGGAAGAAGACCTCCTCATCCCTGCCAAGTTCTCTGAGCTGCTCTTCATCCACATTGAAGGCGGCAGCGGTGACTTGCTTGGGGATACCACGATAGACTGAGTTCTTGCCTGCCAGGAAGGTGGTGCGAGGGCTGCAAAAACATTCAGGATATCAAGCTGGATGCACTAAGTAAATGCATGCATTATCATTGAACACTGTGCAACAACATGATGGCCACGACTACATGGACATGATGTCAGCAATGTTCAAAACAAACCTTGATGATGTAACTAGCTCGATCCATTCCAGTCCTTGGTCCCCTGCAATTTTCACTGAAGGGAAGAACTGAGGAATAACTAGCACAGTGCCCTCGCGCACTTCTTGATCGAACACATTCTCCCCGTCTCCGCTCGCCACTTGCACTCGCCCGTTCCCTCGAATGAAGTAGAAAATTTGGTGCCCATTGCGCACGAACGAAGGCGCCATCATTGCATTCTGATGGAAGCCAGAATTCAACATTAGACTGTCAATTCTTTATTAATCACCGTCTTAATCCTTTTTAAGTATCTAATCGCTTTGTAATTAAAACAAAACTTAAAAGCTATTTAATAATTACCTTCTCCAAGGAAACCTTGACCGCGCTAAATCCAATCTGATGCAAAGCAGGCAGCTTATGGCAATTGACCCTATTGAGAGCTCCACCATTTTTTACGTAGAAGTCCGGAAATTCATCCCTTATGCTGTACTTAAGCTCCTCGAAGTGGAAAGGGCCTGAAGTTTCCTTCAAGGTGTTTCTCTCGTCCTCTTCCTCTCTCCGGCTGCGCCTCTCAGGTATCTGTGGGAAGTGGATCTTTTGCTTCGCTTTCACAATGCCTGCTTCATTTTGGCGCTCAAGGAGAGACTGGATCGTTTGCTCGTCGACGCCCCATGCGGTGGCGAGAGTGTCTTTGCTGAATCCATGAAGCACAGATCCAAACCTGGCCTGCTTGCTACCAGCAAGTCCAAATTGCTGCATACAAAAGTCCACTCTTATCATTTAACAGCACTTTTTCATTGATTCCACTTTTACCAGCAGTAAATAACTAATCATGTTATAATTCATTCACAATATCCAGATCTCATATAGCACTGGCTAATGCCTAAGTGCTCGCACGGGGCTTGCTAATTACATGAAAGCGCCCTGGATTGGCTCCGTAGCTGGTATCGCCTGCGCATAGAACGCGGTGACGCTCATTGCCATCATTATACCACCAGTAAACGGTTCCCTTGGGCAGGGCAACGACATCCCCCCGCTGCACTTTCCGAATGTAAGTTCGCCGATACTCGCTCTCAGCACCAGGGATGACAGCGCCCATTTTACCGGACCCTGCACCGCAAATTACAATTACCATTCCGCAAGAGCTAAGCAAGAGAGACCATTAATCACAAACTACAAAGGTAATATAAAAAAGGACCTTGCAAAACATAAGCAATCTTGTCTGCATCCGAATACTGCGGCACCAGCAACCCATTCTCTTCCAGCTCAAGCTCCGCTATGCCCACATGCGCATTGCGAATGGCATCGATCTCTTCACTCCAAACACGAAGACGTCCCCCCTCTGACTGAAGCTGTTCGCGAGGCCGGCCGAGCTCGATTTGAGGATAGCCACGCTCTTCTTTCTCCTCGCGGCCACGATGACGACGTCTTCCCCTTTCCTCTTCCTCGCGCTCACGAGGCTCCATCTCCCTGCCACCACGACTAACCTCGCAAGAGGCAAAGGAGGTGGTCAAGAGACCAAGGAGCAGAAGAAGACTAAGCACTAGATTCCCTGCGCGCGCCATAGCTACAACTGATCTAGTGGGCACAGCTTCACTCTGCTAGCTATACGCATGAAAGCAGGAGTGCAGTGGTCGCCTTTTATAGTAGCACGCAGCTGGAAGATGAGTTTGGAAACAGCATGCCGTGCGCAGTGTCGATACGCGGCCTCTGCTCTCAATTTGGAAAAGTCCGCTCTTCATGACATGCAACTCTCTTTTTTAAAACTCAAATTTTCCTTTTAATATAATTGTTAAAGTTTTATATGATTTATATTGTGACGTGGTGCCTCTACAAAAGAAGCCCTAACAGCAATATCAAGGGAGGGAAAGTTGGGCGCGATCTACGCCGTCCACGCAAGCAAAAAATTAAATATGGACCGAACGCTTGCGTGGAGCTCTAGAGCGGGCAGGGAGGGCCACGTTGGTAAAAATGTGGTGAGGTGGAGCTACCAAGGTCATGCTGGCAAATTGTCGGATGTTGCACGAGGATTGCAAAAGAGTGGCTCCCAGGTGGCTGTCGAGGGTCACGGGTTGGGGGGCTTGGAGGGTTGCATGCGTAGGAGGGCGGGAGTCTGTGGGAGGGGAAGGGTTTGGTTAATGGAGTTCTATTGCGTGGTAGCTCACGAACCGCGCCCAAATATCGTTGACTTTTGGTCCAAAGAGGATGGTGTCCATTGTGAAGAATCTTGTATAAAACACGGCACCACCGACACTTGGATTCTTCACAATGGACAGTTAATCCAAGTGACGGCGTCGTTAACGAGCTGCCTTGGCTATAGATGATTAAGTTGTACTCAAAGCTTTACTGAAGGTTTATTGATGATTAGGGTGATTGTTGATGCTATATGCGTCTGTTGATCTCTCTCTCACATCTCTCACAGCCAGAGGCCCCGCACCTTCCCGGCTCACCTTTCGAACACATATCCCCCGACAACAGAAGGATGGCAGTATATATCACTATGTATCATAGACTCTATATTTTAGAAACACTATGGATGTCATTTTTGGAAGGAAATATAGGATTGGTTTATGATCTTATAGGTCAACAGCTGGATGAAAGAATCTAACATGGCTAATTTGCACGGCTCATATTCTTCACAATGGACACCACCCTCTAATTTGTCCATTCTGGTTAATTTGCATGCTGTCATTTGGATTAACTAAAAACTAACGATTTTAAGCTCCTTACAAAGATTAAGCGGGCTGTTAACGGCACCATGACTTAACAATAAGATTAACAAATTTTAAGTTGATGGTGATGATGATTGAGATTGAGTTAACTGAGAAAAAGAGCGTTGACGATGATAACGAGTGCGATTGCTCCCTCTGTTCTCCTTTGCTGCTCTTCACTGTGCCTTAATTGCCAAAAAACTCTCCTCTTGCTACCTTCTTTATGTCCTTCCAATGTTGAGAGAGAATAAAAACGAGGTTATGCCCTTCTTTTACCTTCTCTCTTCTTTTAATATGCTCCCTAAATGATGTTAATGCCCTTAAGAACCTCCTGAATGCTCCCTTCAGATCCTCTTTCCCTGCTTACTCTCCTTGAAGCTGAATGTGAGGGAGATCTGGGAGCTTGAGGGTGTGCGAGAGAGACAAGTAAAAAACTTAGTATATCCAACTTCTATGGATCTTGAGCTCCCTAAAAGAGTATATTAGAGCTTAAAGGTTATAATTATGAGGGCAAAAAGCTAAGGGAGATCGGCTATGACTGTGAGAGGAAGATAGGAGAGCATAGGGTTGTGTGAGATTTGGGGAAGAGAGATTTTCTAGCTTGAGAGGGCAACAAAACGAACTATGGTGGGTTCGGCCTACGGGAGAGCACACGGGAGAGAGATAGAGAGCTTTTTAGCAACATATTTTGACTTAGGAATGAAAAGTCTGAGAGAGTTCTTAAATGATGAGCTTATCTTCTTTTTATAGCCTCCCCATTTGCATGCTAATTGGAAATTCTATTTATAGCCAAAATCCCCCCCCCCCCCCCCCCGTTACCACTAGCACTAGCACTAGTGGTTAGCACGGCCAGCGTCTCTTGATGATGTGGCAGCTCGGATGTCGACTCTCCCCATGATTGATGTCGATGATGCTAAAATGGTGCGCCATAGCCTTCTAGTCATAATTCACTTCATGCTTGCGCTCGTCCGAGCCTCGTGCAGGCCGTTGCGAGCTTAAATGCTCCCTCGCTGCTCTGCCTCACGCCATGCCCCATCTTTTCTTCTCTTTGTTCATGTTAAAGCTTTAACCCCCCCATTGGGTAGCCATTTTGTGGCGACATTGGGTAGCCTTTGCCCTCCACATTTTGTTTACATGCCGACCATGGCATTGCCTAGCACAACGTGGTTCTCCAATATGTCGACCAATGCTTTGCCTAGCACAACATTCAAGACACAAAGCTCATCAAGCAACTCTCGCTATTTTCAATCTTCAACATCTTATTGAGTTGGACTCCGTTTGACATGTCGTCAATCCCTATAGCCTTCCTGTACCACATAGAATGCCCACAAATCCTGGCAAGGCTCAAACCACCGATAAAATCAAGCCAAAAATGATCCCAAATCTAGTAAATTATTCTTGACTAAAAAAATAAGCTTTCTTGCTACATAAAAATTGTTTAGGCCAATTATTGGTCTTTTGTTTGTGCTTTTTCTCAAATTTTGACCAAAGTTTACCAGATAATTAGAAACAGAATACGAAAGGACTTCATGTATGGAGTATATACCAGAATATGGGGTTACTTTTGGCCCTAGCATGACTTGATCCCCCTTTACATACTTATGGGCATTACTTAGCATTTATTGGGGATCCATATATATCCAAGGTTGATTTATCTGTGCATGACATAACTCTTTAGCTACACAAACTTGCTTTGTTGACTTGCTTGATTGTTGGTTTGCTAAGTGCATGGTGCTTGGTCCGTTGGTTTAGCCTCTTAAAGATTTTCAACATGCTGCACTTAGAAATCCAAATAAGCTCCTAGGTTTTTTGTGCTTAAACCCTAGGGGATTCACCATGAGAAACGTATCGTACCACGTAAGTGCAAGGGAAGGGGGTTGTTTGGGAGTTTAAATAAGCATATAAGTTATGGGTAACCCCTAATAATTTCTCCTTCGTTACTAAAACATAAGGGAGGGGGGTGGTAATTCTTCAAGGGGGAAATAAGGGGTGTTTGGGGGTAGTGGAAGACATTGATAACATAAATATAGACATACAAATAAGGGTTTTTTAATAGTAAATAAGCTAGCTATTGTTGACATTGAACTACATGTGGTTACCCAATTACATGCCCCTATCAAGAGAATACAAGCCAATACGATCAAGATATTGACTTTAAAAATGTACCTTGTATGGCATCAAGTTTTGTTTTTTAAACTTGAAGGTGAGAAACTATACCAAATCTTATGGATAAGTTAGGGGAATAATAATTTTAGTTCCTACATGCCGTATAATTGTAGAAAGGGGGGTCATTTTTACTTCACATGAGTTGTAAATAGCGGGTTTCGAAGACTCTCCGCTCACAGGTGGCATGTCATTTTCTATAGAGAGTTAATCACTTAAAATAACTGTTTTGGACCCATACATTTGTGATACATGAATGAGTGATCTGTATGGGTGTGTGAGACGGTACTGGAGTCTATGCTAGCTCATGGGATGGGAGTGTTTCTTTTGCATATATCTCATCTTTCCTGACCCAAACCTATTTTGTGCAGAGCTGGTGCTTGGGTATCCATCTTTCTCTTTTGTTTTGTGTTTGTCTTGTCAGATTTCTTGTCATTTTTGATGTGGATGAGGCTGATATCATCTTTAATTGGAGTGCTGCTTTTTGTAGCGACTCTTTGGGAATCCGTTGCATGCTTCCTGTAGACAGGGAGTATTTTCGCTTGTCAATTTTGTATTCCATTGATGAGAATGTTTTCGTTACTTTAGTTAATGGAACCTTTTGACTCTCCATTTTAGTCTGAACTAGTACAAGATCGAGCTGCCAATCTATCTGAACTTTCTTTGCCTTGGCTATCCCAACAATAGGTTGTGTTTGTTTTGATGATCGTCTACCACATAAGAAATGTGAGGATAGACATATTTATTGATTTGAACAAATAAGGTTACTAACCCTAATGTTTTGGTCTGGTGGTCAGTATAGCTTTGGATCTCACGTTGTGTCATTTGGAGCTCTATGTCTTGACCAAGTTGTGTATAAAGCTGAGTGAAATGACATTTCCTTGGGCTCTTGTATCAAGTAGAGCGATATTTTATGCCTGATTGTTGCCAATCTTGACCTTGATCAGTAGATCCACTCTATCTTCTCTGAATTCTTTTATGGAAATAACACTGATCTGCAATGGTCTCCCATGTTTTTGTTGTTGTCATAGAAGCCTTCATTTAGACATTCGCTCTTTAGCTTTTTTTTACTGCTTCTTCAACAATCCGTTTCTTTTCTTTTGTTCATTGTTTTTCATTATGACACTACAAGAGGTTGTGTGCAGTTGTGACGTTTTTAGCGACGGAAAAACTTGGGTTTTTATACTCCTCGACGTTGCTAAGACTGTCGATATGGAAACGTCGCTATGAGCGTTTCTATAAGTGTCACTATATTTGTCGCTATGACCGTCGCTATATAGCGATGCATATAGCAATGACCATAGCGACACTTACAGGGTACCTATAGCGACGTTCATAGCGACGCTGCAGAGCCTTATCTAGCAATGCTTATAGCAATGCTTGAGAGTAAAAAAATTTGGTGGCAATGTTTCAATAATAGAGTAAACCTAAATGAATCCAAGATAAGCCCAGATTCACCTTTGAAAGAAAGTGCAAGCTTAGGTATAGACCCAAAGTAGTCACCCACAAGAAAATATAACCATTAACTCCATCATCCATAGTATTGTTTGCAAAATAAAGATACAAAATGACAAAAGTAAATTGATGAAAGTAAATCAATGACAATTGTACACATCATAGGCAAAATCACTTGATTGTTAAACTTTGCAAATGTAATAGTTACAACACCATTGTCATTATTGAGAAAATATACATGGTTTTCCAATAGTTACAAAAAGACGTATACACGTCATCTCATGATACATGTGCTATGACAAAAGGAAACTAAAGCTATCTAGCTACGACTAGACTTATGTCGTCTAATCAGACGTCTTATCGTGCGGTGTATCTGTCGAATTCTGAAAAAAAAATAAGACAGCTTTTTGTAAGTATAAACAGATAATCTACAAAACAATACAACAAATAAAAAAGAGTAAACCCTAATACTAACCATGCGGCCGTGAGATCTCAGAATGTCCATCAGGGCGTTTAAGACCTTCTTGCCTACGTACTCGTGCTCATACGGTGTGGGGTCACTTCCAGTCATCGACTACACTGTCAAAACATACAAAGAATCCATTATGTTAGAATTTAGAAACCCCTAAACCCTAAACTATCAAACCTAAAGAGCAATGCGAAAACACTTACAACATCACATTTGAAGAGTCACGAGGGGTATTACATTTTGTGTTAAAACTGGATGAGTGTGAGCTTGTTAAAGAGAAAAAGCTAGAGTGTGTTACTATTACTTTAATGAATAGAGCCCTCTCAAAGTGTCCCAGTGATGATCCTTTGTATTTTAGTGTTCAATCAGAATCTAACATATGGTGGCTTGGTGCGTTTGAGGTAATCGAGATTCTCAGGTAAGCTCAAATGTTCACATCTACTTAAGTCTCATTTATTTTGTGTTGCAGGTAAAGAAAGAAGATCATGAGATTCTATATTGGGTGTTCCATCGAACTAATATTCCGGAGGTGATTGATCGATAGACTAACCAGGGAGAGGTACTACGTCTAGATGGAAGGGGAGACTTTAAAGTTCAGTGGCATCTTGCAGGTGACCTCAAAACATTAAAGTACATGTATAATTGTGGAATGGGTGCAATGGCAAAGTCACCGCGTTTGTTCTGCATGGAGCCTGCAAAGGTCATGGACCCAAAGTGGTGGAGAAAAGCTCCAACACATCACATTGAGGATCGTGCTTTTTGACCGGTTTTGAAAATACCACTTGTGAATGTCCACATCTGTACAATGCATGCCCTTTGTATAATTGTGGAGAAATTGGTCTACTTATATATTGGGTTTGTGAATGTTCACATCTGTACAATGCATGCCCTTTGTATAATTGTGGAGAAATTGGTCTACTTATATATCGGGTTTGCTTGGAATATTAAGAACTCAGCAGAGCGACAAGTAGCCCTGCAGTGCTTAGAATTGGTACTGTCGGATATGGGGCTTCATGGTGGCAATGTGAAAATCCAGTGGGATGAAAAGAGATCAACTGCTGAGAAGAATGTCCCATGCAAACCATCCATCGGTGGGGTGAAGGCACGGAGGTTTTTATCTAAACCCCAAGGTACAAGAGATCTGAAGCTAACAAAACATGGAAAAATATATAACACTTTTTATGTTAGCAAGGTAGAGTATCAGAGCTGGAAAAAGCTACATATTGCAGTCAAAGACCAAGAACCAACTACTCGTAACGCGAAGGCTGAGGTTTGGCGATCAATAGACATCCTATTTTTGATGTGCGACAAAGATGACTCGTCACAAGGTGATATGAGCAAGTTCAAGGAGAATCTCAACCTTCTCAAAAAATCATTCAAGACAACATGGACAGACACCCAGATTACTCACTACATGGTATTATCGTGTATTTGATTCTCTTTTATGTGAAACTATGTGAGTGTAAAACATTCTAACTAATTTGTTTTCATATCCAGCACATCATCTTCAATCATTTACCATATTTTATACAAAAGTATGGGAACCCGGCAATATGGAATACCCAAGGGATGGAAAAGTCTCATTACATGGAGAGAAATGCTTATTTCAGGCACACACGACATGGTGGCTCTCGAATCAAGGCTAACAATTTGAGAGAACTATTTGAATGGTTCTATCGTAGAATCATTCATCGAATGCAGGCAAAAGAAGTCTTGGTAAATTCAGCAATAGCACAAGCCATCAGACATTTACAACAACAAAAAGTTAAAAGATCAATGGCATACAACAACTGCGGAGCTCGTGAAAGTCAACGAAGGTGGAGAGAGACAATGGTGTATGTGAACCACAAGTGGAGAAAGATACTCTGAGTGGATGACATTGTACAAAATTTATGTAATACATGATCTTATACAATTGCTACCTGAAGTGTATCAAGATTTTGAAGGTTCAATTTTGTTTTTTGGCACGTCACCCTTGTAACGAATCATGAGATGTTTGCCATACTCTAAAAGTTCATCTGGGTTTTGTCTACCAAGAGCT